>NC_080544.1:15120505-15305917 GCF_028640845.1 Ahaetulla prasina | reverse complement strand
AAGCTTTGGGGATTTTGGGAAGAGACCACAGAGTCGGGTAGTGTATTCCAAGCATTAACAACTCTGTTACTGAAGTCATATTTTCTGCAATCAAGATTGGAGCGGTTCACATTAAGCTTAAATCTATTGTGTGCTCGTGTATTTGAAGCTGAAGTAGTCTTCAATAGAAAGGACATTGTAACAGATGATTCTATGAGTTAAACTCAGGTCATTTCGAAGGTGGCGGAGTTCTAAATTTTCTAAACCCAGGATTTCAAGTCTAGTGGCATAAGGGCCCAGGGTAGGGGTGGTAGGGTGGCGGTTATTATTAACGAAGGTCTTCGACTGAGGGAGGTCACTGTTCCACAGATAGCTGGATGTGAGTCCCTCTTTGTGAGGTGGGGTCAGGGGATACAGGTGGGTTTGCTGATTACGTACCTGGCTTCCTGCGGCGTGACAGCAGCCCTGCCCGAGCTGCTGGAGGTAATAGCCAAGTTGGCGGTTGATACCCCCAGACTTATGGTTATAATAATAATAATAATAATATTTTAATTTGTATACCGTCCTTCTCCCGAAGGACTCAGGGTGGTGAACAGGCAGATAAAATACAAATACACACAATAGTTAAAAACATCCCTTAAAAAACTAATTTAAATTTGCCCAAATGTTAAAATAACATACTCCCCCATAAAATCACAAAACTTTAAAAACCCATCAGATTCAATTAAAATTTAAAGATAAAAATCAGGCTAGTCCAGCCATACGAAATGGGGGACTTCAACCTACCATCGCTTGGTGAGTCATCTACTGTAGCTTGGGAGTTCATGGCTTCCATGACGGCCTTGGACCTGACCCAGTTAGTTGATGGTCCCACTCACATTGGGGGAAACACTCTGGACTTAATTTTTATCTCTGGACAGTGGCTGAATGATCTAGAATCAAGGGACTTAGTCACTCTACCCTTGTCATGGTCAGATCATTCTCTGCTTCGGTTGGACGTTCGAACCTCTATCCTGCACCGCAGGGAGACGGAACTGGTTGGTTCCGTTCCAGGCACCTGATGGACCTGGAGAGGTTTCTGACGGAGCTTGGGCCACTTCCTGAGGACCTAGACCACGACTCGGCTGAAGAACTCATTGCCGCCTGGGAAAGGGCGGCGGCAGGGGCCTTGGACCGCGTCATACCTTTGCGTCCTCTGACCCGGCGCTGGTCTCGACCGGCTCCTTGGTATTCCGAGGAGTTGAGAGAGATGAAGCACTGGAAATGACGCCTAGAGAGTAATTGGAGGGCCAGCCATTCTGAACCTGATCGAACACTAGTAAGGTCTCATATTCAGACCTACCTAGTGGTGATAGGATCGGCGAAACGTGAGTATTTCTCCGCTCTTATTGCATTGGCAGATAATCGCCCAGCAGCCTTGTTTAGGGTGACCCACTCCCTTCTTACTCAGGGAGTTAGGGAAGACCCCTTGCAAGGCCGTGCTGAGGACTTTGGACAATATCTGCACGATAAAATCGCTCAGATTCAGGATGGGCTGGACACAGATTGGGTAGTTTCAGATGGGATGATGGAGGCGGTTCTTGAGGCTGTCATCTGGGAGGAGTTTGACACTGTGGCTCCCGATGACATGGACAGGATACTGAGGAGGCTGAATGCAACCACATGTTTATTGGACCCGTGTCCCTCCTGGTTGGTACTGGCCACACAGGAGGTTACACGAGACTGGCTCCAGGGAATTGTTAATGCTTCTCTGAGAGGGGGTGTCTTCCCTATAGCCTTGAAAGAGGCTGTGGTGAGACCCCTCCTCAAGAAGCCCTCCTTGGATCCAGCTGTTTTATCGAACTACCATCCAGTCTCCAACCTTCGTTTTGTGGCGAAGGTTGTTGAGAGTGTGGTAGCACATCAGCTCCTTCAGTACCTGGATGAAACTGTCTATCTGGACCCGTTCCAGTCCGGCTTTCGGCCTGGGTACAGCACTGAAACGGCTTTGGTCGCGTTGATGGATGATCTCTGGAGGGCCCGGAACAGAGGCTGTTCTTCTGTCCTGGTCCTATTAGATCTTTCAGCGGCTTTTGATAACATCGACCATGGTATCTTGCTGCGGCGGCTAGGGGGGCTGAGAGTGGGCGGCACCGTTTTTCGGTGGTTCTCCTCCTTCCTTTCTGACCGGTCGCAGACGGTGTTGGCAGGGGGGCAGAGATCGACCGCGAGGCGCCTCTTATGTGGGGTGCCCCAGGGCCGTCTTCGCCTCTCCTGTTCAATATCTATATGAAGCCGCTGGGCGAGATCATCCGTGGTTTTGGGGTGCGATGTCATCTGTACGCTGATGATACGCAGTTGTACATTTCCACTCCCAACCACCCCAGCGAAGCCGTTGAGGTGATGTCCCGTTGTCTGGAGGCCGTGCGGGTCTGGATGGGGAAAAACAGGCTTCGACTCAACCCCGCCAAGACTGAGTGGCTGTGGATGCCGGCGTCCCGGTATAATCAGCTGAGGCCATCGCTGTCTGTGGGGGACGAGTCATTGGCCCCCACAGAGAAGGTCCGCAATCTGGGCGTCCTTCTGGATGCACGACTGTCGTTGGAAGAGCATTTGACGGCCGTCGCCAGAGGAGCTTTTTACCAGGTCCGCCTGATACGCCAGTTGCGTCCCTTCTTGCACCGGGATTCCTTGTGCACAGTCACTCACGCCCTCGTCACTTCTCGTCTGGACTATTGCAATGCTCTCTACATGGGGCTTCCCTTGAAGAGCACCCGAAGACTCCAATTAGTTCAGAATGCGGCCGCGCGGGTGATAGAGGGAGCGACTCGTTGCTCCCATATAACACCTCTCCTGCGCAGGCTGCACTGGCTTCCGGTGGTCTTTCGGGTGCAATTCAAGGTGTTAGTTACCACCTTCAAAGCACTCCATGGCATAGGACCAGGTTACTTACAGGACCGCCTGCTGCTACCGGTGACCTCCCATCGACCAGTGCGCTCCCATAGGGAGGTTCTCCTCAGGGTGCCGTCGGCCAGTCAATGTCGGCTGGCGGCGCCCAGGGGGAGGGCCTTCTCTGTGGGGGCACCAACCCTCTGGAACAAGTTACCACCAGGTATCCGTCAACTCCCTGATCTTTCTGATCGCTTTCGATGCGAGCTGAAAACATTTTTGTTTCACCATGCAGGACTGGCCTAGTGGGGTTTTAATAAGGGGTTTTATTGGTTTTAAGTTCTTCAACCAACTCTAAATTTTTCTTTTAAACTGGTCCAAAAAATTGTACTAACTGTCTTATCTTTGGCTGTAAACTGCCCTGAGTCCTTTGGGAGAAGGGCGGTATAGAAATTGAAACAATAAATAAATAAATAAATAAATAAATAAATAAATAAATAAGGTATTTTGTTGTAAACAGGAGTGAAGAACTCTTCTTGTAAAATATTTCAATTGTATTAATGTCCAAAATGAGGTGTGGGTTCCAGACAGGTGAGCTGTATTCAATAATTGGTCTAGCAAATGTTTTATATGCTCTGGTTAGTAGTGTAATCTTTCTGGAGAAGAAGCTATGCAAGATTAAGTTTACAACTCTTAAAGCCTTTTTGGCGATGTAGTTGCAGTGGGCTTTGGCACTTAGATAATTTGATATGAAATCTCCAAGGTCTTTAACGGGGTGAGGGTCATTGTTCTGTCTCCCCTCACCTCAGTCCGAGCTATGACTTAATTAGCCGGTATTATCAGCTCTGGCAGCAAACTAGCGAGCATCTGCCAAGTGTCTCTGTTATCTCTCTTGATGAGTCAACCAGGAACAAACAGTACTTCAGCTCTAGTTTAAGCAGTTGATTTGCTTGCTACGAAGAGGTATAGCAGCCCTTGCTACTTTTATATCCTGTGGGGTGTGGCTCCATGACTCAGCACTTCCTAGGCCTGCCCCACCCCTGCTTCTGTTGTTCCCACCTCTCCTGCCTATGAAACCTAGGGTCCAGCCAGGCGTGATTTCCATCAGCCGGTTCTGGAGGCATGGCCTGGGAGGGGGAAGTCAGGGGACGGAGGCCTCGTTACCTCCTCCACCTGGCCTGCCTCTGGGAGCCGGTGCTCCCGAGGTAAGTCCTGATGGCCCTTCCCCCTCACTTTTCAAGTCACTTTCTGGCAGGGGGCCCGGCTCGGCGGGCACAAACACAACAGTCATCTACAAGGTAATGTCCATCGCGCTTGTATTTAGTGTTCTGATTGTTTTTCCCAATGTGTAAAACAGAGCATTTGCTGGTTGAGATTTGGAGTTGCCAAGTTTTTGACCATTCCAACACAAAGTCAAGGTCTTTTTGAAGGGTAGCCGCATTGTTGGTAGTGTTGGTGGTGTTTTGCAGCTGTTTTTTGTGGTTCTCTCTTTAAGTTTGGATACTCTCCTATTTGTAAGCAGATTGCTGGTTTACATGGGCAGATTGGTTGTCTAGAATCTTTAGTTTATGCTATTCAGTCTGAAATTAGGTGGCCAACCCAGCCAGTGTATTCTATTGAGTTGCACTGCTATCAGCCTCCTTGTTGCATGAACACCCCGCCAGAGAAGGGCAGTGTGGACAATGGATGGATCTGAGCAGTGTCAGAGCTATGGACCATAAACATGAAACTTTTGGTGTGTCCCTGCACAATAGATATAGTGCCTTTGCTGAACTTAATAGGGATACTATTGTTGTGCCTCGTCCTCCCTCCTCTCCTCAGCCAGGTCCCTCCCGTCTCCACCCAGGCCTGTTATCAGACTCTGAGTCTGATAATGAAGATGAACGGCCTGTCATGCCTCCAGCCCCTGGCCCTGGCCCCATGCCCGGAGAGGATATCAGGAGTGAACAGACAAGCCCGATAAAATTCACTCCTACAGTGTGTGAGCAGGAAGCCAGCCACGTGCTGGAATTACTGACAGCAGATCCAGATGAAGAGAATTCAAAGTGGGAGGATCCTCACTTCCAGAGATCTGAGAGGTGATGCCAGCAGAAGGAAGGGAGGGGCAGGCCTGGATAAATGCTGAGTCATGGAGCCACACCCCACAGCCTATATAAAGGACCTGCTTTTGGCATTCCAACCTTGAGTCAAGCAAAGTCTCATCTAGTTTGCTGATATCGGACTCTATCGCTGAAGTCACAACTTGGACTCCTGACTGCCCTGATAAACCTCAAAGGAATTTGGCAAAGCTGCAGAGGCTTCATTGCCATGTTTGATATGGACTTCCTTGACCCGGTCGTCGGAGGGGGAGGGGGACACGACAACTATGGTGGCAGGTTAAGCTGTTTATGATGAAAATGGTTACTCGGCTGAGTAGGGGATTGTGGGCCATCAGGAAGAAGTTGTCCTGGGTAGGGGAAGATCTGAATCAGGCATTGCAAATCAGCCATGGGCGGTGAGTAAGGTTTCTATAAAGAGAAGCGAACTTCCAGTTGGTGGTTCAGTTGTCGGAGGTGCGAATTTAGGAAAGGATATGGAAGTTTTGAAATAGCTCAGGTGTCTCCCTCGGTGCTACTCCAGCCGGAAAAAAACAATAGATACTTTGATAAGATATTCAAGAATTCCAGTAAGGACTCTGATGTATTGTTGTGCGTCCTGGCACTAATGACCTGTCCAGTAGTGAAATGTAAAATTTGTTACTACCGGTTCTGTGGGCGTGGCTTGGTGGGAGGGTAATGTGACTGGGTGGGTGCGGCCAACTTTTTTTTTTAACTTTTAAAAGCATTTTTTTCTATAACCTCTTCGGCCAAAGAGGTTGTAAAAAATGCTTTTAAAAGCTCTGATGATCCCAGTTGAGTTGCCTGATCATCAAAGGCTTTTCTTCTCTTTTAAAAGCATTTTTTTTGCCTTTAAAAGAAAAAAAAGCCTCTGACGATCAGGCAACTCAGCTGGGATCATCATAGCCTTTTAAAAGCATTTTTTACAACCTCTTTGGCTGAAGAGGTTGTAGAAAAATGCTTTTAAAGGCTCTGATGATCCCAGCTGAGCTGTGCGATCATCAGAGGCTTTTTTTTAACTTTTAAAGGCATTTTTTTTCCGACTGAAAAAATGCTTTTAAAAGTAAAAAAACCCTGATGATCGCGTGGCTCAGCTGGGCATGGGGGGGGCAGGGATTTTTGCTAACAGTTCTCCGAACCACCTGCTGCCATCTCTACCGGATTGGCCAATCCGGTCCGAACCGGGAGCATTTCACCCCTGGACCTGTCCCAATAAGATGTACTTTCTGTGCAGAACGTTTTCCAGACTTTGGGGCAGGAACTTAAGAGGATAGGCTATAGTCTTACTTTTTCAGAGATTTTACCTGTATATAAGCAATATATACGCGGTGGCTCAGTGGCTTGTCGATCAAAAGATCGGCAGTTCAGCAGTTCGAATCCCTAGCGCTGTGTAACGGGGTGAGCTCCCATTACTTGTCCCAGCTTCTGCCAACCTAGCAGTTCGAAAGCACATAAAAAATGCAAGTAGGAAAATAGGGACCACCTTTGGTGGGAAGGTAACAGCATTCCGTGCGCCTTTGGCATTTAGTCATGCCGGCCACATGACCACGGAGACATCTTTGGACAGTGCTGGCTCTTTGGCTTTGAAATGGAGATGAGCACCGCCCCCTAGAGTCAGGATTGACTAGCACATATGTGCGAGGGGAACCTTTACCTTCACCTTTAAGCAGCAAAAAGGAAAGAGCCAAAGGTTAACATAAGTTGGAAAAATCTTTTTGTTACACTCTATGAAAAGTCTCTCTTTTATGCAGTTGGTGAGAAAGATAAACAGCTCCTGCCTTCTTTTCCTACAAGGTTTGCTTGTATCCAGCTGCAGTTCTTGGGTTGTTCTGAGGGCACATTGGAGATTTTTCAAAAAATGTCTCATAAACACTGCATGAAAGCAGAAGTACTTTTGACAATCTGCATCTGTCTGAAATAAAACTCTAGAGATTTATTTTGTCTCAGCCTTGTTTACGTTAGAGAGCTTCGTGTTAAGTTTATTTCTGGCTCAGCAGGGTGAAGTTGCACTCGAAATAAAATGTATCTTTTTCTTGCCATCTCCAGTGAATCACTCTAGAGCAGTGGGTTCTCAACCTTTATAGTGCTGCGACCCCTTTAATACAATTCCCCACGATGTGGCAACCCCAACCGTAAAATTATTTTCGTTTTGAATTTATCGCGCCTGAAACAGTATTGGCTAGCGATCTGAACTGCTTGCGATTGCCTTGAGGACGGAGGCATTAAAGCGGAGACTCCTGCCCTATTAAGTTTATTGCGCCTGAAGCCAGATTAGGCTAGCGATTGGGAGTGATTTCAGCTGGCTTGAGAGGAAGACATCAGAGCAAAGATTTCTCTCTTTTTTAATTGATCACGCCTGAAGCCAAATTCGGCTAGCGATTTGAAGAGCCTGCAGCTGGCTTGTGGAGTCAACCATTGGAGCGCGATTCTTTGACTCGCAAGTATACTTTCCATATTTCCGATGGTCTTAGGCGACCCCTGGCAAATCGTCACTCGACCCCCAACGGCGTCCCGACCCACAGGTTGAGAACCGCTGCTCTAGAGTTTGTGATGGTCCTTCTTTTCAGGAAGAAACTCTTACTTCACCCCACTACCCAACACCGGATGCTGTCATCCCGAAATATCTGCAGGCATGTATTATGTATATCATCATAAACACCTTTGCGTCTCCTTGCTTAGCATCAATAAAACATTAAACCGAAAGCTCATCGCATGAATACTTTCAAAGGGAAAAGTCGACTGACAGCTTTTGTGGCTTCCTCTCAAAGGAACCGCTGAGATTTTTTTTTTAGCATACCAAAGAAAAGAGAAAAAAAAAGGGAAAGAATTGCACAGAGCATTAATTAAGGACACAAATGTTGCTGTCGTGTAAGCAATTTTATTTCGTTTTGTTTTTGCAGCAGGAAAGGGAGAATTAGGTAGGGAGAAATGAATTTTATAGGAGATCAGAAAGTATGGGACAGTGTATTAAAATTCCTTGAAAAAGTCATGGGAATTAAAGAGACATCAACTTTAAGTACAGACGCTGGAGAAATAGCTTTAAAATTCACAGAACCAGAGAATATTCTGGTTGTACTTCAAGTCACTCCAAGTTCTGCCTGAATACGTCTCCACGCATGTTTCTGAACCCCTTCAATTCAGTTCATTTTTGCAGGGGGTTTGCATAATTCACATGCAACTCATCCATGTAGTGACTTCATGAGACCATCTGTTCATCATTATTAAAAGACAAAGGTTTCCCCCGTCCAGTTGTGTCCAACTGTAGAGGGCATTGTTGTACAATTTCTGTAGTCATGTGGCCAGCATGGCTATACACCTAAGGCGCATGGAATGCTGTTGCCTTCCCACCAAAAGTGGTACCTATTTATCTACTTGCAGTTGCATGCTTTCGAACTGCTAGGTGGGCAGGAGCTGAGGCAAAGAATGGGAGTTCATCCTGTTGCACAGTGCAAGCCAAGATGCTGTGTTGAGGGAGAAATGGCTGATTTCCACTACAGGAATTTCATTCCCTTTTCGTTTTCTGGTGCTTTTTTCTGAGTTAGCTTAGAATATTATTTTGTCATGCAGTACTTTTTTGTAGAGTGCGGTGATGAAATGTAAACTTAGTTTGGCAATGGATGTGAAAACAAAGGATGAGGAAGATGCTGTTGATTAGTACAGGCTAACTGGACCCATGGATCTTCAGAGATATAATCCAAATATTTTAATTCCAATTAATCAAAATATTAAAACAAACTTTTGGTTAAATTACCAGGCCAAACTTCCTTTACTAAGCTAGCTAGGATTTATTATGAGCCATGATGGTGCATGGTTAGAATGCTGACTCTGTCCACTGCCGGGAGTTCGATCCTGACTGGCTCAAGGTTGACACAGCCTTCTGTCCTTCTGAGGTCGGTAAAATGAGGACCCAGATTGTTGGGAGGCAAATATGCTGACTGCAAACTGCTTAGAGTGGGCTGTGAAGCACTGTGAAGCAGTATATAAGTCTAAGTTCTATGCTACTATAGTTCATCTCTGACCTCTTGGGCTGCATGGCACACAACAAAATTACTGTAATAAATTTTAAATTCAAATCTGGATCCTTCAGTGCAAAATGATATTCACTGATAGGAATATCCCTGAATTCTAGCCCTGCCAAGGCTCTGAAGAATCCTTTGCATAATGGTCCAAAGATTTCAAGGTAATGTACCCAAAGCATTGTAGGACCACGTCAAATAAGCTACCTCTCAATGTAAATAAAAAATAGAGTCTCAAGCAACAAATGCTGGTAGGAAATGCATTTATTTAGAAATGGTGGAAAATGGATCTATAAACTGCTACATTTCTATGCAAGTTTTGCTATCTACAGTATTGGCCAAAATTTGGAAAAAGTGTATTTTCTAAAACTAGCTAATAACACCACTTTGTTTTGGAGTAGTACCATAACATTATATATCAATGGAAAGATAATTGAATCAAGAATGTAATGCAATAACTTTTATGAAGGATTTGCTATTAGAATAGCAGTTACAGTATAAAGAAGAAAAGCAAAATAAATAGGAAAAAATGAGATATACAAAAATTATCACCGTGTCAGTTAATTGTTGGGTAACCCTTAGCATGAATAACGGCCTTACAATGTCTTCCCATGGAGTGAACCAAGTCTTTTAGTTCTGCAGCTGTTATCATGTGAAACCAAGATGGAAGGATTGCTTCTATTAACTAGGTTTTAATGCTGTGTCGCTTCTGACTAACAAGTTTCTTTAGTCAGCTCCATAGATTTTCAATTGGGTGAAGGTCTGGGCTATTCCCAGGCCATTCCAGCAGTGGAATAGGATTATCTTGAAACTCCAAAAAAAAAAAAGTGGTATTATTAGCCATCAACCCTCAAAATTACACTTTCCCCAAAAGGTTTCCACAATTTTGGCCACTACTGTAAGCTAAGCTAGAGAAGACTTGGAAGATGGCAACATCTCTTTGATGCTGGATCGTAAAAGCTAAGTGGTATTAAGTCTGGCCACTACTTCAGTAGAGGACAGAGGAAGGGCTCCAAGGTGGTTGGTTCCCAGTGGAAGAAGGCAACTTCCATTGGAAGACAAGGCTGAAATCAACAGAGTAAAACTTGACTTTGGATCTTCTTGCTGAAAACAGGGGAAGTTATTGGATTAGGACTTTCTTGCCATACGCTAGACTGTATGTGCGATAAACAGAGTAAGCTTTCTTTTGTCAGCTCTATGGTGGAATTCTTTTTCTTCCTCCAACCCAACATCTGTTAGATGTTAAATTCGCAGATGATTGACCAGCCGAGATCGCAAATTCTATTATGCCACTGGCCATTTGGGTGCATTTCCACACATTTTTCGTAACCAAGGTTATTCGGTTCTCCTGGAGCCCAGTTGAAAAATTGTAGGGGATGGCCATTGAGATCCTCAAACTTGTTTTTAGCTGAGTTGTAAGTGATACCCAGAATTCCCTGTTCCTTACGCCATGCTACTATTTCTTGGAGGGCGCTGTTCTCGGCCACATTCCTTGGCAAGGCAAGTTTGCCATTCATGTGTGCGCAGTTGGCAGTGGCGGCCTGGAAATCTCCCTTAGAGTCACCTCTTTTGAACATCTTCTCACCCACAATCACTCCATTGGGAGCCAGGGCAGCTAGAAGGAAAGAGAATTGCAAAACATTGAAATACCGTCTTCGCTTATGCTGCAACATGCCAATGCGCCATGATTACATCTATGGCAGATTAGTGGAAAGGGAAGTTTTTTTCAATAAAATATAAAACATGGCCAGGAAAATAGCTCATCAAACGATGGGCCTACGCTCCAAAATAACTTTGTATCAACAAGCAAATCGGATGTCGAATTCATTTTTAACTGGGAGCCATTCGTGGACTACTACTTTATACAATGATTTCTACCATATCCAAAATGTGGGTTGTTCTAGATCGGGGGTCGGCAACCTGCAGCTTCGGAGCTGCATGTGGCTCTGTGGGCTCTCTGCTGTGGCTCCCTGTGATACCACGACTAGCTGGCCCCACCCCTCGCTCTCCCCTCCCAGTCACTCTCGCCTAGCCTGAGAAGATAAGGGTAATGGCGAGGGATGGAGAAGCAACTGGAGCTGATTCTCCAGCACCTTACTCTTGCTGGAGCCTCTTCCAGCCCTTGTTGATGCCAGACATGCCTCTGTTGCTTGGGGAGATGCGTAACCTGCTCTCCACCCTGAGACACTGGCCCAACCTGGACAGTATGGAGAAAACCCCAGGAGTGCTAGGGCAAGACAGGGAAATGAGAAAATGATGGAGGAGAGAATGAGAGAGAGGAAAGAGAGTAACACATGAGAGAGAGAGAGAGAGAGAGAATGGGGAGAAGGAGAGAGACAGAGAAATCAGAGAGAGCTGGAGGGAGAGAATGAGAAAGATGGAAAAGAGAGAGAAACAAATGAGAGAGAGAAGGAAGAGAAAGAAAGAAAAAGAAAGAAAGAAAGAGTGAGAGGAAAAACAAAAAAGAGGGAAAGAAGGAGAAATGAGGGTGAGAAAAGGGGAGAGAGAAAAAGAGAGACAGAAAAATGGGAAAATGATGGAGGGAGAGAATGAGAGAGAGGAAAAAAAGAAACAAATGAGAGAGAGAAGGGGGAGAGGGAGAGAAATGAGAGAGCTAGAGGGAGAGAATGAGAGAGAGGGAAATAAATGAGAGAGAAGGGGAAAAAAGGAAGAAAGAGGAAGAAAGAAAAAAAGAAAGAAGAGAGGGAGAGGGGGAGGAAAAAGGGAGAAAAACAGAAATGAGAGGGAGGGAGGAGGGACAGAGGCGGGGGAGAGAGAGACCCATTTCCCACAGAAAACACGCCTACCTGGGTAGGCATGGCTGGGGGGGGGTAATGTGACTGGGTGGGAGTGACATTGAGTTAGTCACGCCCACCCAGGTTTTGTGGCTCCCAGTATTTTCTTTTCGGTGGGAAATGGGTCCAAATGGTTCTTTGAATGTTTAAGATTGCAGACCCCTGTTCTAGATTTAGAGATATTTAGAAATATTTAAAGATATTTAGAAATATTTTACAAGAAGAGTTCTCCATTCCTCTGAAAACAACAAAATATCTTATCCCACCAGACTTGAAATCCTAGGCTTAGAAAACTTGGAACTCCGTCGCCTTCGACAAGACCTAAGTTTAACTCATAGAATCATCTATTGTAATGTCCTTCCTGTTAAAGACTACTTCAGCTTTAATTGCAATAATACAAGAGAAACCAACAGATTTAAACTTAATGTTAACCGCTTTAATCTATATTGCAGAAAATATGACTTCTGAAACAGAATCATCAGTGCTTGGAACACTTTACCTGACTCTGTGGTCTCTTCCCATAATCCTAAAATTTCACAGACAAAAGCCAGGAAAAGCTCCAGGCCCAGACAAGATAACTCCTTCTTGCTTAAAAGTCTGTGCTGACCAATTGGCCCCCATCTTCACCCATATTTTCAATAAATCACTAGAGATGTGCTATGTTCCTTCTTGCTTCAAACGCTCTACCATCATCCCAGTGCCGAAGAAGCCCACCATCAAGGAACTGAATGACTACAGACCAGTTGCTCTAACATCTGTAGTCATGAAAACCTTTGAAAGGCTAGTGCTTTCTTACCTGAAAACCATCATGGATCTGCTCTTAGACCCCTTGCAATTTGCATACCGAGCAAATAGATCAACAGATGATGCTGTTAATATGGCTCTGCACTACATCCTACAACATTTTGAGTCTCCAAAGACCTATGCAAGGGTCCTTTTTGTAGACTTTAGTTCAGCATTCAATACCATCATTCCAGACATTCTTCTAACTAAGCTAAACCAGCTACAGGTACCGGAACAGACTTGTAAGTGGATCACAAGCTTCCTAACAAACAGGAAGCAGCAGGTGAAGCTAAGCAAGATCACATCAAATACCTGTACAATTAGCACAGGGGCCCCCCAAGGCTCTCCCCACTTCTCTTCTCTCTGTATACCAATGACTGCATCTCCAATGATCCATTTGTTAAGCTACTGAAGTTCGCAGATGACACAACAGTGATTGGTCTCATTCGAGACAATGACGAATCCGCATATAGACGAGAGGTCGAACGACTAGCCTTGTGGTGCAACCAAAACAATCTGGAACTGAACACACTCAAAACCGTAGAAATGGTGGTAGACTTTAGGAAAAACCCTTCCATACTTCCACCTCTCACAATACTTGACAACACAGTATCAACAGTAGAAACCTTCAAATTTCTGGGTTCTATCATATCGCAAGATCTCAAATGGACAGCTAACATCAAAAACATATTTAAAAAAGGACAACACAGAATGTTCTTTCTGCGCCAACTCAGTAAGCTCAAACTGCCCAAGGAGCTGCTGATCCAATTCTACAGAGGAATTATTGAGTCTGTCATTTGCACCTCTATAACTGTCTGGTTCGGTTCTGCAACCCAACAAGAAAAACACAGACTTCAGAGGATAATTAGAACTGCAGAAAAAATAATTGCTACCAACTTGCCTTCCATTGAGGACCTGTATACTGCATGAATCAAGAAGAGGACCGTGAAAATATTTGCAGATCCCTCGCATCCTGGACATAAACTGTTTCAACTCCTACCCTCAAAACGACGCTATAGAGCACTGCACACCAGAACAACTAGACACAAGAACAGTTTTTCCCCGAAGGCCATCACTCTGCTAAACAAATAATTCCCTCAACACTGTCAGACTATTTACTGAATCTGCACTACTATTAATCGTTTCATAGTTCCCATCACCAATCTCTTTCCACTTATGACTGTATGACTATAACTTGTTGCTGGCAATCCTTATGATTTATATTGATATATTGATCATCAATTGTGTTGTAAATGTTGTACCTTGATGAATGTATCTTTTCTTTTATGTACACTGGGAGCATATGCACCAAGACAAATTCCTTGTGTGTCCAATCACACTTGGCCAATAAAATTCTATTCTATTCTATATTCTAAAAGCTTTAACCAAAAACTTTCTACTATTGACCTCACCCCATTCCTAAGAGGACCATAAGGGGCGTGCATAAGCGCACAAACATGCCTACCGTTCCTGTCCTATTGTTTTTCTTTTCTTCTTCCTATATATATATATAGAGAGATGCTTATACCTCCTAATATTTACTCATATATATGTTTATATACTATATAATCTTTTTATATGATGTTGTGACCAAATAAATAAATAAATAAATAAATAAATAGATTATATTTCAAATGAAATAAAAAAAAAATCCCTAGGCTGGATCTGATTTATTACAGCTCATTGCTCTGGTGAGTGATTTATACCTTGTTAACTAGGTATTCTTATTTTAAAGCTTAACAACTTTAAATTGTGTTTTTTTTTTATCTAAAAAGAAAACTAATGTATTACACAACTTGAGAAGCAACTGATGATATATTGAAAAGTGTAACCTCCTTGACGTTTCCATCTCCATGCTTTACTTTACCCCGACACACTGTTTGCTACCACTGATCTCACAGCTGCCTTGAAAGCAAGATAGGGTTGTCCCTCATTCATGTTTGGATGGGGAACCGGCAGGGAAACCCAAGGTTGTTAGCTAGATCAAGATGTGGAAACACACATGCCAGAAGTGCCCAACCCCTTCTCCCAAACTTCTTACCTTGTTGAACTTTGATGAAGGTAGCTTTGAGAATGTCCATCTGAATCTGAAGTTGTTTTATTTGCAATCGCAGAAGTTCAAGCTCTGAATGGGAATGGAATTGAATTAAACTTCCTCATTGATATCAAATTCAATTAGAGATTCTTCAATGCAAAGAAAGATATTTCTAATAGCCATGACCTTGGAGAGCATTTCCATCTAGTCAAAAGGACTCAATAACTTGACCCTCCTTCCTAGAGTTCTTACTTCAGGCACCCAATGATTGGATTTGTCAGATCTATTTTTAAAAAAACCTTGAGGGTTATCTCATACGTTTTGAAGCAGGAAATAGGATTGGAATTAAATTAAAACGAATTTTACTTTTAGGAATATATGAAAAATAGTATTCTATCTTTGGAAGTATATCCTTCATAACTATACATTCTTGTGGAGTCTGTCACGTAGGTATTCACCAAACGTTGACTCAAAAATTCATGCAAAAGATGCCCATTCATGATACAAAGAGATATTTTGGGGCTTATAGGTCCTTAGAGTTTGGGAGCTTAATACCGCAGATATTTCTTATATGCATATTTAAATTTGGGGTGAGAAGCACCTCCATTGATCCCTGATATTATTTTTCCTTATGAATTTTTCTACAAAACACAGTGTCTTTATTGGTTGAACACGAAGCAGATTAACCTTCGTAATAAGACCAAAGGACGTTCACCAGCCTCAAACAATAGATATCCTGTCTTCTAGTGTTTTAAGCAGATTTCAACCCAGCTATTGATAGGAAGGCTGGTTGGGCAAGTTTTGCCTGTAGAAAATAGTGACTTTTAAATCTCTCCTTCATTCTGGATGGACCACAACTATGTTTGCCTGAGCAGGAAGTTTATTAACTCAGTGGATGGCAGGTGAAATAACTGCGCCCTTGTTTGGAACAGGAAGTAAAACAACTTTGTGTAAATATACACAGGTTCAAGAAATGAAAAAAAAAAACCCAACAAAAAAAAATCAGTTAGCCAAGGACGATTTGGGGAAGGTTTCTGTGAGAACAAGAGACGAACAAGAGGTCCTGTTCCTTTTTCTTTAAGAAGCAGAAGATATATCAGAAGAGGAAAGGAGAAAAAGGAAAAAAAAAACATCACAAAATTTCTGCAATGTCACTTTGCTGTCAGAGCTGAAGGGATGCTGTCCTTTTGATCCTTCAAACAATCCCAGGCCTGTAAACCAGATGTGGTCACCACAGTGATATCAAAGTTCAATGGTTTGGACCTTGTACAAATACAAAGAGCAGGAAGAATGAACTTGGTTGTGATGTTAACACAAACCAAGACAGAGTCTGTTGACAAAGTCATTAGGTGGTGGAGTTTACACACAATGCTGAGCCATAGAGCAGAGTTAACAAAGCTCAGTGGCTGAAATTCTACATCCCATTAGCATGGATGTTGGAACCCAACCAACATGCTACAGCAACCTTTTGAGGGGGAAATGAAAGCCAATTGCCATTTCTTCAGCAATGACCAAAAGGAAGCTGGCTGAAGGATGTGTGATTCTAATATCTTATGATTTGGTTTGAGCAGGATCGTGGCTCAATGTAACAAGAAATCTCACTAAAGTAGAGGGAGCTAAGCAGATTCCTAGCTCTCCCCCCAGTCTATCTCACTAGAATGTTTTGAAGATTAATCGTAATTTGAAAAAGAGCATAATCTGAAAGGGCCTGAATTCCTGACTCTGTCAAGTGGCCTGGGTCCTCAATGGAGGGGAGACATTATTTTGGTTAATCGATTAAAGACTCCACTTCCTCTCCCCCATGTGCATCTTTCTCCCTCCCTCCCAATTCTTGTCAATCTTAATCAATTCAATGTCACTATTTATTGTTTTATTGTTTTTTCGGGTTTTAATGATTGTAAGCCACCTAAAGTCACCTCCAGGTGAGATGAGGCAACACAATAAATTGAATAAATGAATAAATAGTGTGTCAACTCATAAAGCATTCCTGGTCTGCTCTCGAGTTGCCATAGGCAGGAGTGGGGGAAACTGACGAGCAACATGGCAGCAACCAGAAGCACATTCCACCCATACCTTTCTCAAGGCTGCAGCCTAGGTTACCAGAGCCAGCCGGAGAGGCATGTTCTCTACAGCCTGTGAAAGTGCTCAGTTGGAGAATGTGATTTATGACATATTCTGGGAGGAGGGAGGAACCAGTTGGGATGTAAATTACATGGGGCAGAGCTGGCTCCACTTGGGTATGTGCCAACATGTTGCTCTTAATAAATAATTGGATTTCTTTTGAAACTTGGCTTGAGGGTCATGAATTAGGGCATCTGTTGGAACCCTGAGATAGTGCAGTAGTTAAATTACCTTCTATGTCCTGTTGGTATTTGTATCATAAATAGTCCCTTTCCCCTTCCTTTAATTTTTTTCCCTCCCAGTTTGTCCCAGCCCCCTCTTTTGGGGGACTGGGGGTAGAGTCACAGTATTTTTTCATCATAGTAAATTATTTTTCTGGAAAATGAATCTCACCACTTGTTCCACTCCCCAGTTTATCTTTGTTTGGTGCAGAGATAGCCAGAAGTTCTGATGGACTTGAAAATTGTTGAAGCCCTGGTGATTTTATAAGAGAAAAACAGATTGACTGTTCAATGACTCAAAGGAAGACTTTCCACTCCTACAGTGTTATTATCAGCCAAAGTTCCTTACCTGGCACTAACACTTCAAACTTTTTAAATCATGAGATAATTTTGCTGCTACTCAGATTTTACTTCCTAATTCTTGCTAAGCCTTCTACTCTACTGGTTGGGTTGTGGGAGGGCCAGCGACACCATGCATGTCACAACATCCTCATGCAAACTACGTGGACATTAGTGACAGAATCATGGCTTGTAGCAAACATCTATAATCTAGTAAGCATCATTGAATTATTGCTTATGCTCCGACTACAGTGTGTTGCTTCTCCACACAGATTCAAATGATTGGATCAGAAACTGATTATAGCAATCTCAACTTTCTACTTATTTGACAAAAAAAACCACACAAACCCACCGCTTTTTCAAAATTTTGTATCTGAGCTATTAGTACAGTTAATAAGAGTACAGTTATTAAATTGCTTTAATAACTGTACTGTCCTATTATAATTTTTCTTCTACTTTGTCATATCTCTGCAATCGTTCATCAGTACAACAGAACATCATAACTGAACTTGGCTTAGAGGGTTATAAGAAGACACAAAATATCTGTGCCCTCCTTCTACGCATAAAAGCAAAACAAAACGGCATGCTCTCAGATGTTTAGATACCTTGAATGGCCATTTCTCTTCTGGGGTCCCCATTGTTAGGTGCACACACAATTAACATGCATGCCTTTTGGAGCCAGTCTTGAGGAGAAATAGCTGGTTTGGAGGTTTTTTGGAGCGAGACCTCCAAGGCCAGCTGAAGAAGCATTAGGAATACCAGCATTGTTGGGATGTTTGGCCTAAGATGACAAATAATAATAATAATATAAAACCAATTAACCTACATTTGTCAGTATCTGAATATGGAACCAGTACCTGAACAGTTAATTGTAGAATCCTGGTTGGGTATCTGGGGACCAGAGGTGGTATTCAGCTGGTTCTGACCGATTCTGGAGAACCGGTAGCAGAAATTTTGAGTAGCTTGGAGAACCGGCAAATACCACCTCTGGCTGACCCCAGAGTGGGGTGGGAAAGGAGATTTTGCAATATCCTTCCCCCAGGAGTGGGAAGGGATGGGGATTTTGCAGTATCCTTCCCTGGAGTTGGGTGGGAATGGGGATTTTGCAGTATCCTTCCCCTGGAGTTGGGTGGGAATGGAGATTTTGCAATATCCTTCCCCTGCCATGCCCACAGAACTGGTAGGGAAAAATTTTGGATTTCACCCCTGAGTCAGTGTCCTGCTTATGTAGCAATAATCAACGGAAGAAGAAAAACAGAAGATACCTTGAAGACAGACTCATCATGAGTTGAATAAAGGAAATCCTTTAGCAGAATGGTCACCCAGCTTCTCTGTGTCTCTTTACAAGACAGGATTCAGAGAAGAAAAATGCCACAGAAATTATAGATAGATAGATAGATAGATAGATAGATAGATAGATAGATAGATAGATAGATAGATAGATAATTTCTAATCTGTATTGCTGCTTCTATTTGAAGAGTAAAATTGGTGTTGAACCTTGGGAAGAACCAAGTTGAAGTCATTGTTCAAGTTTTCATTTGACCATGCTGGGTGATGATGAGGAAATCACTCTCTCTCATTTCAGCCTACTGGATAAGGAATGACACCTTCAGCATCTTTTAAAAAGGTGCAATCTGTCTCTTTCTCTCTCTGTTTCTGTCTGTCTTACTACTGGTTCTGTGGGTGTGGCTTGGTGGGCGTAGCAGGGGAAGGATACTGTAAAATCCCCCTTTCCTCCCAACCAGCTGGGACTCGGGAGGCAGCGAATAGATGGGGGCGGGGCCAATCAGAATTTTTACTACCGGTTCTCCAAACTACTCAAAATTTCCAAATCTCCAGAACTGGTCAGAACCTGCTGAATACCTCTGATCTGTCTATCATCTATCTATCATCTATCCATCCATCCATCCATCCATCCATCCATCCATCCATCCATCCATCCATAACTGTCTGTCTGTCTGTCTGTCTGTCTGCCTCTCTTCTATCTAATCTACGTCTGCCTGTCTGCCTGCCTGCCTGCCTGCCTGCCTGCCTGCCTGCCTGCCTGCCTGCCTATCTATCTATCTATCTATCTATCTATCTATCTATCTATCTATCTATCTATCTATCTTCTATCTAATCTACATCTTCTATCTATCTATCTATCTATCTATCTATCTATCTATCTATCTATCTATCTATCTTCTATCTAATCTACATCTATCTATCTATCTATCTATCTATCTATCTATCTATCTATCTATCTATCTATCTATCTATCTATCTATCTAATCTACATCTATCTATCATCTATCTATCTATCCATCCATCCATCTATCCAATAGCTGATGGAATAAGGAGATGCCAGTTTCAATCCCAGCCTTCATCACTGTAAAAAGTATACATGGAATTAAGTCATGCCTTGAAAAAGGGAAATGCAGGTGCTCAAAGTTATTGAAATAGCATATAGCAATATAGAATTGACGCTTACCTTTCTGAGGTCTTCCTTAAATAAAAACAAGCATTCTGATGGCTCAATCAAATAAACTCTGAGTTCTATATATATATCTAGAAATAATCAGCAGTCTGCATAGAAAAATACAGCAGCCATTTTTTTTTACCTAACTCTAGCTCTTTGTATTTGATAAAAGCAAATATTTAGTGATAAACGCTTAATCCATTCCCAGGTTTGGAGAGTCCCAGTCCCTGAAGGTTGTCGGCTGATTGATTGACAGATTTAGACAGGAATCACCAATGCTTTTACATGAAGTATCTCTTTTCAGGGTTGAGTCAAAACTCAGGCCACTTACTTTGTGATTTCCAATGTTTCACAAGCGTCGTGGGAAGAATAATTTGGTAGACTTTAAAGTTTCCATTTATAGACAATGGCTTATGTAACAAGGTTTCACATTTCACACTCACATTTTAAGAATAAATGTTCTGAGTCACCATATTCAAACCACATTTTTCAGCACAGCTCAATGTCACAGGGCTGTGACGTCCCCGTTGCTTCCTTATTGACTCTTGTAAGAATATTAATCACAAAGCAAGTATTGTTGGGGAGTTTTGAAGCATAAGCAAGCAGTACTCTGGCTCTTTAGATCTGCTGCAAGCAAATATTTAAGGATAAACTCTCAATCTATTTCCAGTCTTGCAGAAATGGCTGTAAAGATTCCCAATTGACTGACTGATTTAGAAAGGAATCACCAGTGATTTTACGTCAAGTATTTCTTATTTCCATCAACACAATTAATTATTAGTTTTCCTTGTGGGTCCAAATAGAGTTTTAGAGAGGGATTTTCTTCTTCTTCTGAAATCTTTTCTTTTGTTTTGTCAATTGAGAAAAGAGCTATTTTAATAATGCAATGGAAGAAAATAAAATTAAAATTGCACTGAAATGTCAAAGATTTAATAAACATTAAAAATGGGTAGTTTGGGATGTTTTCGCATAAGATTTATTATTCTTGCACATGATCCTGTAAAATCTTAAGGTGAAATTGCTTTAATATTAATGAATAGGATAGGGTAGGGTAGGGTAGGGTAGGGTAGGGTAGGATAGGATAGGATAGGATAGGATAGGATAGGATAGGATAGGATAGGATAGGATAACAGAGTTGGAAGGTACCTTGGAGCAGGGGTGAAATCCAGCAGGTTCTGGAGAAGTGGTAGCGGAAATTTTGAGCAGTTCGGAGAACCGGCAAATACCACCTCTGGCTGGCCCCAGAGTGGGGTGGGAATGGAGGTTTTGCAATATCCTTACCCCAGGAATGGGGAGGGAATGGGGATTTTGCAATATCCTTCCTCTGGAGTGGGGTATGAATGGAGATTTTGCAGTATCCTTCCCCTGCCATGCCCACCAAGCTGCGCCATGCCATGCCATGCCATGCCGCGCCATGCCATGCCATGCCGTGCCATGCCATGCCGTGCCATGCCATGCCACACCATGCCATGCCACACCATGCCACGCCACGCCACGCCACGCCACGCCATGCCATGCCATGCCATGCCATGCCATGCCTACCAAGCCATGCCCACAGAATCGGTAGTAAAAAAAATTCACAGCCTTGGAGGACTTCTAGTCCAACCCATTGCTCAGGCAAGAAACCCTATACCATTTCAGACAAATGATTGTCCAATCTCTTCTTTTCCAATCCTCTGGTAGTTCCCAGGTGCTCCAGGATTTTTTTAAAAAAAGATATAGTACAATGGTTCTGAGATAACATCTGCCAGCTCCTTCAGAACTCTGGGATGTAATATGTCAGGTCCCAGTGATTTATATTCATCAAGATCAGATAAGGATTCTCTTACCATTTTCTTGCTTATTTTAATTTTTATTTCTAGTCTGTCTTTTACAATTACGTTAAATTCACTGTTCCTCTGACCTTTTCCCTTGTTATTTATATGTTGAAAGAAACTTTTTTTATTATTATCGTTGACTTTTGTTGCAAGTCTTTGTTCATTTAGAGCCTGACTTCATCTTTTCAGATATGGGCTATCTGTTAGTATTCTGCCTTAGTTAGGTCCCTCTTTCCTTTTTTATACTTTTTTATACTTATCCTTTTTGTCTTCCAGTTTATCAGAGAGATCTTTGTGCAACTATGCTGGTTTCTTCTTGGATTTCTTGTTTTTCTTTTTCAGTGGTTTTGTTTGGGACTGGGCTTTTATTGACCATATTTTTCAGTGTTTCCCACACTTCTTGAGTTGTTTTCCCTTTTAGGAATTCTATTTATGAAATTTTGCTTAGGCTCTCTTTGAGTTTCTTAAAATAAGCTCTTTTGAAGTTTAAGACACTGGTTGGATTATATTCTATTGCTTGTGTTTACATTATATCGAATTCCAATATAACATGGTCACTCTTGCCCAAAGTTCTGGCAACTTCAGCTTCCTCTGTCACTTGTCTGTTAGTAAGAATTAAGCCTAGTACAGCTTTTCCTCTAGTTCCCTCCTCTACCTTTTGGATGCATTTCCCTCCACTCCGTCCAGGGGCTGCTGGAGGGAAAGTGTGAGAAGGGGAAGAAAGAAGTGTGTGTGTTTTTGTGTGTGTGTGTGTGTGTGTGTGTGTGTGTGTGTGAGAGAGAGAGAGAGAGAGAGAGAGAGAGGGAGATCTCCTGTTTGTAAGTTTGCTTACTCAATCTGCAACATTTTGCCTTCCCCACATTTTTGCTTCCCTTCTGGCTCACCTTTGCTCTCTCTCTTTCTCTTCCCACCCACCCACCCACCCTCCACACACAAACCCAAACCCTTCCTGCTTTCTCTCCCTTCTCACTCTTTCTCTCCTGTGGAACTTGGCCGAAGTGGGAGGAGGTTAAAAAAAAGAGATAGGAGAAAGGGGGAAGCTCCCCTATTTGTAGCACCTCGGCTTCCTCCTCTTCCTCCTCCTCTTTCCTTTCCATCTGGACTCTCTCTCTCTCTCCCCCTCCCTCCCTCCCCCTTTTTCTCTCTGCCTCCCCATACACGCATTGGCTCCCCTGGATGTGTGTTTAAATGTCCCACACAGCCAAATGGCCATGGAAAAGTATCTGTCAGGATCTCCATCTTCAGCCTGCTGCTTTGTTGGTGTCCTGCCATCAAAGGGAAAGGGAGGAGGGAGGCATTTGGGCCAATCCACACCGGTATATCTCACGGTGAGAAATGGGGTGGTGGGATGGTGGGGTGGTGGGAGCTGACATGTAAAGTAGACCAGAGCTGTTTGTACCACTTACACTGGGTATTGTTGGAAGAAATGTCCATCTGGATTCAGTTCCAAATGGGGAAGAAAGACCCTGGAAACATGGAGGCTGCTTGGAAAGATGGTTTAATGGTGGACAGCAGGACCACATGGCTTGAAGTCCCGGGTAAAAGGCACATGAGAGAGAGAGAGAGAGAGAGGGAGGGAGGGAGGGAGGGAGGGAGGGAGGGAGATTTATACCCTCTCTTGGGCCTTGCCTTAGAGTTTCCTGTTCCTGTACAAGAAAAGTATCCCACTGGCTGTCAGACTCCCACGGGGTAGGGGTCTTAACTAATTTTGTAGGCTGTCTGTGTCCCAGGCTTGGTTGAGCCTTGCTGGGTGATGTAACCTTCCCAGGTGCCATGTGGTGAGATGGGTGGAGGGCTAATCCTATCATGTCCTGAGGGCCATGTCTTAATCCCATCACCCTGAAGCTGAAGGTCTTCTAGGTAAGATGTCTTTGGTCTTTCTGGGGCTATTGACAAAGGTGGGGGCTGCTTTCCAAGAGCACGCTTCTCCTTTTCGCATCCTGCAACCAACATCTTTAGTAAAAAGTTCTTTTGATTTCAATCACTTGGAGTGGAGAGTCTTCTTTCCTAAATGATTGTATCTGGGCATATCTCTCTGTGAAGCCCCCAGGATGAAGGAGTGAGGGAACAGCACTAGCAGACCAATGGCGGGAGATCACCAGTGGAGAGCCAGCCAAGTAGGAATGGCCATGTTGTGTCAGCGGTGGTGGAGTGCCCATGAAAAAGTGGGCATGTGTTGAGGCAGCCCTATTCAGTAGTCTCATTATGCTTTTAGTTAACCCACCAGGCCAAACTTCCTTTACTAAGCTAGCCAGGATTTATTATGGTTCACCTCTGACCCTTTGGGCTGCATGGCTCACAACAAAACTACTGTAATAAATGTTAAATTCAAATCTGGATCCTTCGGTGCAAAATGATATTCCCTGATTGGAATATCCCTGAATTCTAGCCCCACTAATGCTCTGAAGAATCCATTGCATCACTGTCCAAGGATTTCAAGGTAATGTAGTGTAGGAAGTTAAAACCCACCCCTCTCCTAGAAAAGGAAATATTTTAGGAAAAATTAAAAAGGGCAGAATATTTCCCCTTAAAAGGAAGGCAGAAACTCATCCTCCCCAACCTTTGTCAATGGGCCATTAAGGCCTGAGCCAGTCCATTCTACATAACAAAGATAGGATTAGCCCTCAGAACCCATCTAGCAACAGAAGAAACTCACCACATGGCACCTGGAAAGATTACATCAGCCCGCATGGCTAGCTAAGACCCCTGCCCCCAGGGGTGAAATGCTCCTGGATCGGACGGGATCGCGCGATCTGGTAGCGATGGCGGCTGCTGGTTTGGAGGACCGGTAGCAAAAATCCCTGGCCCCGCCCCCCCCACCTCTGCTGAGCCGCACCATCTGCAGAGGTTTGTTTTTTTTACATTTAAAAGCCGGTTTTGCTTCAGCAGAAACAGGCCTTTAAAAGTAAAAAACAGCAGAACCTTACTTGTACTCTTACTTGTAGAAAACATGTTTTCTACAAGTAAATGTAGAGATTCTAAGGCACTTACCTGATTACTGAGGAACGCATGGCCACAGCCTGAAAGCAGTTTCAGTTTCAGCCCAGACAGAATCAATCTATTCTGGTAATCTATTTCCTTGGTGATCAACTGGCTGGATTTGCTGGCTGAGGAACTCTGGGATTTGAAGTCCACAATAAAATAAAATAAAATAAAATATTTGTGCAGCTTTCTGAGATTTTGTGTGTTTCTGTAGTGTTTCACTCTAACTACACAAACACACAAAATCTCAGAAAGCTGTATGTGGCATATTGTGTGTGTGTGTGTTGTGTGTGTGTAAAGTGTGAAAGTTGGTTTTTGAGCTTTTTGTGGCTGTGTGAAGTGTGAAGTGGAGCTGCTTTTACACTGGGTGTGAGTCAGTTGTGTTGTGTTGTGTGTGTGTAAAGTGTGAAAGTTGATTTTTGGAACCTTTTATTGTTTTTTTATACTTTGTTTATTTTTTTTATTATTTATTGTTATTTATTGTTAACCGCCCTGAGTCCCTCGGGAGATAGGGCGGTATAAAAATGTGATTAAATAAATAAATTAAATAAATAAATAAATTGGCCATGCCCACCAAGCCATCTGACCACCAAGCCACGCCCACCAATTAAGCCACGCCCACAGAACCGGTAGGGAAAATTTTTAGATTTCATCCCTGCCTGCCCCCCATGGAGTCTGACAACCAATTAGGATACATTTCTTATACAGGAACCGGAAACACTAAGGTGGGGCCCAAGAAAGGGTACAAAACAGTAGTTGGATTCAAATCCTGGTGCTACCGGTTCGCTATTGGGAGCGCCCAGGTGCATGCCGGTGCTTTACGTGTGTGCGGTGCTTCTACACACACGCAGAAGGTTCTGTGCATGCGCAAATCATTTTTGATATCTGGGCGGGTGGGCAGAGACTCCCACTGCCGCTGCTATCGGTTTGCCCGAACCGGGGTGAACCGGTAGCAGCCCACCTCTGGTATAAAATCAAGGGACTCTCAGCATCTCTGCCATTTTTTTCTTCCCCCAACATCTTGAAGCATGTGATTGCCTTTTCTGTTCAGGACCTCAGGTCATGTGATCCTGCTCAGGACCTCAAGCCATGCGATCCTGTCCATCAATAAACCTTCTTTCCAAGCAACTTCTGTGTTTCCAGTTTCTTTTCCCCCACTTGGAACTGAACTCAGAAGGGCATGTCTTCCAACAGTAGCAAGGGTATTGTAGGACCATGTCTATTAAGCTGCCTCTCAATGTACATAAAAAATATAGTCTCAAACAACAACTGCTGGTAGGAAATGCATTTATTTAGAAATGGTGGAAAATGGATCTATAAGATACTACATTTCTGTGCAAGTTTTGCTACCCAAGCTAAGCTAGAGAAGACTTGGAAGGTGGCAACGTCTATCTGATGCTGGATCGTGAAAGCTAAGCAGCATCAAATCTGGCCACTACTTCAATGGAGGACAGAGGAAGGACTCCAAGGTGGTTGGTTTAAGTTGAAGAAGGCAACTACCGTTGGAATGACAAGGCTGAAGTCAACGAACTAAAACTTGACTTCAGTTCTCTTTGCTGAAAACAGGGGAAGCTATTGGATTAGGACTTTCTTGCCATATGCTAGACTGTATGTGCGATAAACAGAGTAAGCTTTCTTTTTCAACTCTATGGTGGAATTCTTTTCCTTCCCCCAACCCAACATCTGTTAGATTTTAAATTCACAGATGATTGCCCACAAATCCTTATTACAATCATCCGTTTTCCACTCGCCACCTGACTTTATCATCGCACAGGTTTGGCCTTCAAGGATTTTTGGTTGTCCTGCAGCCCATTTGGAATATTCTAGGGGCTGGCCGCTCAGATCCTTAAACTTGTTTTCAGCTTTATTGTAAGTGATTCCCAGAATTGCCATTTCACCAGGCCGTTCTAATATGTTTTGAAGGGCTGTGTTTTCGGCCTCATTCCTTGGCAAGGCAAGGTTGTACTCGCAGGCAATTTCGCCGTGCTGGAAAGTACCACGATCTTCTTGCATTCGGAACATTTTACCTCCAACAATTGCTCCATCACGACCAAGGAGAACTAGAAGGAAAAAGAATTGCAACTGCTTTCAAATGCCATGTTTATTTATCTGTTGCAACGTGCCAGTGTACCATGATTACTTCTCTGGCAGTTTAATAAAAAGGAAGGCTTTTCAATAAAATATAAAACATGGTCTGGAAAATAGCTCATCAAACGATGGGCCTATGCCCCGATGTCCAAAATAATTTTTGAATCAAAAAGCTAATCTGATGCTGAATTCATTTTTAATGGGGAGCCATTCATGGACTACGACTTTATCATGGGTGAAATCCAGCAGGTTCTGGAGAACCGGTAGAGGAAATTTTGCGTAGTTCAGAGAACTGGCAAATACCACCTCTGGCTGGCCCTAGAGTGGGGTGGGAATGGAGATTTTGCAGTATCCTTCCCCTGCCACGCCCACCAAGCCACACTACGTCCACCAAGCCATATCCACAGAACTGGTAGTAGGAAAAAATTGGATTTCACCACTGCACTTTATGCATTGATTTGTACCATATCCCAAATGTGGGTTGCTCTAGATCAGGGGTCTGCAAACTGGTTCTTTTAAGGCTTGTGGACTTCAATTCCCAGAGTTCCTCAGCCAGCAAAGCAAAGGAACTCTGGGAATTGAAGTCCACAAGCCTTAAAAGAGCTAAGTTTGCAGACCCCTGATCTAGATGTAGAGAGTATATTTCAAATGAAGAGAAATAAAATTCTTTTTATCCTTTTCTACAGTACATGCCTTTTGTATACATTGGTTATGTTTTTTTTTTAGAAAAAATGTGTTATTAAGAAAAGGGAAACATATAAAAGATAGAAATCTAGCTTTCAATTCTCCCTTTCGTTATTCTAACTCTAGAGACAATCACAGTGTGGACACCCTGCTCCATTCAGGGTTCTAAATTAAAGTGTTAAAAACAGAAGGTTGTTTGTCCTCTTATTCAGGACAATGAAGCAGAGATATCCCACTTCTCTGGGTCATTGCTTTCAGTGTCAAAATGTACTTTCTAAATTGTGTAGCTAACATTCAGGGGCAGTCCCTGGAAAATAGAAGAAGACTTGAGGGGTTCTTGATGCTCTTTGAGCTTGGTTGTTTTCTTGCCGATGTTTCGTTATCCAGCTAGGCAGTGGCGGGTTGCTACCGGTTCGCCCTGGGTTGGGCGAACAGGTAGAGGCAGCGGCGGGAGGCTCTGCCCACCCACACACTTCTGTGGAACTGCAGAAGTGTCAGATGCGTGAACAAGCACACACGCAAGCGCAAGAGCAAACCGGTAGCGATGGGTTTTGAAACCCACTACTGCAACTAGGTAACATCATCAGTGCTAGTCTACCTAATTTGGATAATGAAATATCTGAAAGGAAACAACCAAACTGAAGGAGCATCAAGGACCTCCCATTTCAACCTAAGCTACAAATATTCTCTTTTAGAGAATCAATTTATTTCCAAAATCCCGTGTAACTCAAAGCAGGGGTGAAATGCTCCTGGTTCGGACCGGATCGCCTGATCTGGTAGCGATGGCGGCTGGTGGTTCGGAGAACCGGTAGCAAAAATCCCTGCCTCCCCATGCCCAGCTAAGCCACGCAATCATCAGAGTTTTTTTTTTTTTAACTTTTAAAAGCATCTTTTCTTCTGCCAAAGAAAAGGCAAAAAAAAAATGCTTTTAAAAGAAAACAAAAGCTTCTGATGATCAGGCAACTCAGCTGGGATCGTCAGAGCCTTTTAAAAGCCTCTTTGGCTGAAGAGGTTGTAAAAAAATTGCTTTAAAATTAATTTTTAAAAAGTTGACCACACCCACCCCATCACATTATGCCCCCCCCCACCAAGCCCCCCCCCCAGAACCGGTAATAGTAACAAATTTTATATTTCACCACTGTCCCAAAGGATAACTAAAGTACCAAAGAAAACAAAACAAAGCAAAACACACAAAATAAAATTACCAACAAAAAAAAAACAACACCCTAAAACATGAAATGCAAGTCCTGCCTTTTTATCTGATGTCATCACACAATTGATTCTCTCACAAGGATTTAAGCTGCTCCTTTTGATTTCTTGACATTATTTCTGTTAGTAGCAGAAACAATGCAGCCCATTTAGCCCATTGTCCCTCTTCAGATTTGTTTTACTGGAAAAACATTGGATCTTGGACCTAAGGAACTGAACTAAGACAAGAGAAGACAAGAGAAGAGAAGAGAAGAGAAGAGAAGAGAAGAGAAGAGAAGAGAAGAGAAGAGAAGACAAGACAAGACTAGAGTAGACTAGACTAGACTAGACTAGACTAGAATAACAGAGTTGGAAGGGATCTTGGAGGTCTTCTAGTCCAGTCCTCTGCTTAGGCAGGAGACCCTATAATATTCCAGACAAGTGGCTGTCCAATCTCTTCTGAAAAACCTCCAGTGATAAAGCACCCACAACATCTGAAGGGAAGCTGTACTGTTCTTACTGGTAGGAAGTTGCTCTTTAATTCCAGGTTGCTTCTCTCTTTGATTAGTTTCCAACCATTATTTCTTGCCTTGTTTATTTGTGTGTACAAATAAGCCTCTGTTTATTTGAATACCCAAATAAACAAATAAACCTTTGTTTGTTTCTGTGTACAAATGGCAGTGTGGAAATGACAGGAGGACTTGCATTTTACTACCTGCATTAATTTTTCTCCTTTTGGTGAAAAAGTTGTAGGAGAAGAGCTGGGGGCAGAGTTAAATGCGTCATCAGCTTAGAGTCATTACGTTCCAAGTGCAACTCAGTCTTGAGTCCCTTGCACCTGGATGAAACTGTCTATCTAGACCCGTTCCAGTCCGGTTTCCGACCCGGTTACAGCACGGAGACGGCTTTGGTCGCGTTGGTGGATGATCTCTGGAGGGCCAGGGATAGGGGTTGTTCCTCTGCCCTGGTCCTATTAGACCTCTCAGCGGCTTTCGATACCATCGACCATGGTATCCTGCTGCGCCGGTTAGAGGGATTGGGAGTGGGAGGCACCGTTTATCGGTGGTTCTCCTCCTATCTCTCTGACCGGTCGCAGTCGGTGTTGACAGGGGGGCAGAGGTCGGCCCCGAGGCGCCTCACTTGTGGGGTGCCGCAGGGATCGATCCTCTCGCCCCTTCTGTTCAACATCTATATGAAGCCGCTGGGTGAGATCATCAGTGGGGTCGTGTGAGGTACCAGCTGTACGCGGATGACACCCAGCTGTACTTTTCCACGGACCACCCCAACGGCCATCAAGTGCTGTCCCGGTGTCTGGAGGCCGTACGGGTCTGGATGGGGAGAAACAGGCTCAAGCTCAATCCCTCCAAGACAGAGTGGCTGTGGATGCCGGCGTCCCGGTACAGTCAGCTAAATCCGCAGCTGACCATCGGTGGCGAGGCATTGGCCCCGATGGAGAGGGTGCGCAACTTAGGCGTCCTCCTGGATGAACGGCTGTCTCTAGAAGATCATTTGACAGCCGTCTCCAGGAGAGCGTTCTACCAGGTTCGCCTGGTGCGCCAGTTGCGCCCCTTTCTGGACCGGGAGGCCCTATGCACGGTCACTCACGCCCTCGTGACGTCTCGCCTGGATTACTGTAACGCTCTCTACATGGGGCTCCCCTTGAAGGGCATCCGGAGGCTACAGTTAGTCCAGAATGCGGCTGGCCGGGGGATAGAGGGAGCCCCTCGTGGCTCCCGTATAAACACCTATCCTGCGCGGTCTGCACTGGCTACCTGTGGCTTTCCGGGTGCGCTTCAAGGTTTTGGTGACCACCTTTAAAGCGCTCCATGGCATAGGGCCGGGTTATCTACGGGACCGCCTACTGCGACCAGATACCTCTCACCGACCCGTGCGCTCTCACAGAGAGGGACTCCTCAGGGTGCCGTCAGCTAGGCAGTGTCGTCTGGCGACGCCCAGGGGAAGGGCCTTCTCTGTGGGGGCTCCCGCCCTCTGGAACGAACTCCCCCCAGGACTCCGTCAACTTCCGGACCTTCGAACCTTCCGTCGCGAGCTCAAGACACATTTATTCATCTGTGCAGGACTGGCTTAGTTTTTTAGATTTTAAATTTAGAGGGGTTTTTAAATTGATTTTAATATCTATATTTTTACTTTTAATTAATTGGGCAGTAGAATAAGTTTTTTAATGATTGTTTTAATTTGTATATTGATGTTTTTATATGCCTGTGAACCGCCCTGAGTCCTTTGGGAGATAGGGCGGTATATAAATTCAAACAATAAATAAATAAATAAATAAATATCTGATATCAGCTTAGTACTGAACTTTAGTTGACCACATTTTTGTGGATAGGCTGGAGCAATTAATCTTTTGACATATGATCCTGATCATCTGCGCCTGACAGAAGCTCTCCGAATTCTCAATCAATTTTATCACTCAGTTACTGATTGTGTTATAAGTGTGCTGGGGACACACCACTTGTCTGCTAACCCAAATTTTCTATTGCTAAGTGAGGCTTTCATTCAGTGAGTTGTGCCCCTTTTAGGATTTTCCTTGCCACATTTGTTAAGTGAATCACTGCAGTTGTTAAGTGAATAAAATATTAAGTGTATCTGACTTCCCCATGGACTTTGTTTGTCAGAAAGTCGCAAAAAGGTGTGTGCGTGTGTGTGTGTGTCACGTGACCCTGGGACAATGTGAACTTCATAAAAGGGAGCCAGTTGTCAAGTGTCTGAATTCTGATCATGTGGCCATGGGGATGCTGCAGTGGTTGTAAGTGTGAAAAATATTCCTAAATCGCTTTTTTAAATTGCTGTTGTAACTTCAAACAGTCACTAAATGAACTGTTGTAAGCTGAGTATGATTGGTGTACCGTGGTGAATAAACAACGAGAAACCCACATGGGAGAATTCTTGTTGTGTTATCAGAGCCACTGTTGGAGGCCACTGAACTCAGAGCTCCCTTGAAAGCCAAATAGGATTGTCCCTGTTTAATATTTGGATGCGGAACCAGCAGAGAAACCCAAGGTTGTTAGCTAGGTCAAGATGTGGAAACACACATGCCACAAGTGTGCATAAGTGCACACGCGTGCCTACCGTCCCTGTCCTAATGTTCCTTTTTTTACTTACTTTTTTCATGTATCCAAATTCTGTTTATACTTTTACCTGTTATCTTATATTTGATTGACAAATAAATAAATAAATAAATAAAATAAAGTTCCTAACTCCTTCTCCCAAATGTCTTACCTTTCAAAGAGTTGAGGGTCATTTTTTCAAGTCTGATCAACTGAACCTGGAATTGTTTCATTTGCGATTTCAGATGTTCAAGCTCTGAATGGGAATGGAATGGAATTAGACATCCTCATTGGTATCAAATTCAATTAGAGATTCTTCAATGCAAAGAAAGATATTTCTAATAGCACATGACCTTGGAGAGCATTTCCATCGAGTCACAAGGACTCAATAACTTGAGGCCTCCTTCCTAGAGTTCTTACTTCAGGCACCCAATGATTGGATTTGTCAGATCTTTTTTTTAAAGAAACCATGAGGGTCATCTCATTTATTTTGAAGTAGAAAATACGACTGAAATTAAATTAAGAGTAATTTCACTTTTAGGAATATATATATATATATACCAAAGACCTACACACACACACACACACACACACACACACACACACACACATATATATATATATATATCTTTCATTGTTCGGGTTTTCTCCCATGTAAAATTGGAAGTGTCTTGGCGACGTTTCGACGAAGTCTCATTTGTCATCTTCAGGCTTCAGCTTCGTGCTTCTGGGAGCAATGTGTGATCGCAGCTGTTTCTTCCTTTTAACTGCTAGTGGGGGTTTTACACAGGAGAAAACCCGAACAACCAAAGACCTACATACAAACACCAGTGAAAACCTCAGAAAACAAATATATATATATATAATTGCTCCCAGAAGCACGAAGCTGAAGCCTGAAGATGACGAATGAGACTTCGTCGAAACATCGCCAAGACACTTCCAATTTTACGCGTGAGAAAACCCGAATAACCAAAGACCTACATACAAACAGCCGCGAAAACCTCAGAATATATATATATATATATATATAGGTCTTTGGTTGTTCGGGTTTTCTCCCGTGTAAAATTGGAAGTGTCTTGGCGACGTTTCGACGAAGTCTCATTCGTCATCTTCAGGCTTCAGCTTCGTGCTTCTGGGAGCAATGTGTGATCGCAGCTGTTTCTTCCTTTTAAGTGCTAGTGGGGGTTTGAACTGATTGGGTGGGAGCTTGGCTGTGCTCTGATTGGATGGGGTTTTCTGTGCTCTGATTGGCTGGGGTGTGTCCTGTGTTGGTGGGGGCTTGGTTGTGCTCAATCTAGTCTGTGCTGCAGGGGATTTGAGCTGGTGAGCTGCATAGCTGTTGTTTGGCTTTGTGGTCGTGCTACATCTTCATAGTGGGTGTCAGTCTGCTGCATGAATGGATTGGAGGGGTTTGAAATGGCTAATGTTGCAGCTGCGGTCTGGCTTCTGGTCCTTGGTCGTGCTTCATGATCAGTGTGGGTTTGGGTCTGCTTTCTGGGTGGATGTGGTGGTGACATCCTGTGTGGACCTTGTGAGTGTGGGTCTGGTGTCATTCCTCGTGTTAGGGACTCGTTTGTCAATAAGGGCGGGTTTCCAAATGGCTGGTAGGCAGGAGGTGTCATCTCGTTTGTTCATGCTGTGTGGGCGTTTTTCTATCTCAATGGCTTCTCTGATTATTCTGTTGTTAAAGTGTTCAGTTTTGGCGATAGTTCTGGTCTTTTTAAAGTCAATATCATGTCCTGTGACTTTAAAGTGTTGGACCAGGGAAGAAGTTGGTTCCTCTTTTTTGAATGAGTTCTTGTGTTCTTCAATGCGTGCACTTATTCTTCTGTTGGTTTGTCCAATGTATGTGGTGGGGCAGGCGGTGCATGGGATTTCATATACTCCTTGATTTTCTAACTCAATTTTGTCTTTGGGGTTTCTTAGGATGGTGGATATTTTTCTGTTTGTGCAGAATGCTGTCTTGATGTTGTGTTTGTGGAGGATCTTGCTGATTCTGTCTGTGGTGCCTTTTATATATGGGAGGAGGGCTGTGCCGTTTTCTTGTTCTCTGTCTTGGATTTTAGTGGGGGGTTCTTTTTGGATTAGCTTGGTAATCTTATTTGTTTGGAATCCATTACACGGGAGAAAACCCGAACAACCAAAGACCTATATACAAACACCCGTGAAAACCTCAGAAAACATTTTATATATATATATATATATGTATATATGTATATATATATATATATATGTATATATATATATATATATATATATATATATATATATATATATATATATATATATAAATAAATAAATATAAAATGGTATTCTATCATTGGAACAGGAGTGAAATCCAACAGGTTCTGACTGGTTCTGGAGGACCAGTAGCAGAAATTTTGAGTAGTTCAGAGAACCGGTAGTGGAAATTTTGAGTAGTTCAGAGAAGCGGCAAATACCACCTCTGGCTGGCCCCAGAGTGGGGTGGGAATGGGGATTTTGCAGTATCCTTCCCCTGGAGTGGGGTGGGAATGGAGATTTTGCAGTATTTTTCCATTTGCCATGCCCACTAAGGCATGCCCACAGAACCAGAAGTAAAAAAATTTGGATTTCACCACTGCATTGGAAGTATCTCCTTCATAACTATACATTCGTATGAAATCCCTTGTGCAGATATTCATCAGTGGGTGCAGAGGTGGTATTCAGCAGGTTCTGACCAGTTCTGACTGGTAGCAGAAATTTTGAGTAGTTTGGAGAACCGGTAGTAAAAATTCTGACTGGCCCCATCCCCATCTAGTCTCTGCCTCCCAATTCCCAGCTGATTGGGAGGAAATGGGGATTTTGCAATAACCTTCCCCTGGATTGGGGACGGAATGGAGATTTTATAGTATCCTTCCCCTGGAGTGGGATGGGAATGGAGATTTTATAGTATCCTTCCCTTGCCATGCCCACCAAGCCACGCCCACCAAGCCACACACACAGTACCAGTAGTAAAAATTTTTGAAACCCGCCACTGAATGGATGGCTCCAAGATTCATGCAGAAAATGCCCATTCATGATATAAAGAGATATTTCAGGGCTTTTATGTCCTTGAGTTTGGCAACTTAATACTGCAAATATTTCTTATATGCATATTTAAATTTGTGGTGGGCATAATCACCATTGATTCCTAATATTATTAAGATTTTCTGTTCAATCAATATTCTGTTAAAGAACAGAGTGTCTTTATTGGTTGAACAAGAAGCAGAGTAACTATTTGTAATATGACAGGAGGACGTTCACCAGCCTCAAACAATAGATATCCTGTCTTCTAGTGTTTTAAGCAGATTTCAACTCAGCTATTGATAGGAAGGCTGGTTGGGCAAGTTTTGCCTGTAGAAAATAGCGACTTCCAAATCTCTCCTTCATTCTGGATGGACCACAACTATGTTTGCCTGAGAAGCAAGTTTATTAACTCAGTGGATGGCAGGTGAAATAACTGCGCCCTTGTTTGGAACAGGAAGTAAAACAACCTTGTGTAAATATGCACAAGTTCAAGAAATGGGGGAAAAAAAACCAACAAAAAAATCAGTTAGCCAAGGAAGATTTGGGGAAGGTTTCTGTGAGGGACGATCTAACGATAGATGAACAGGAGGCCCTCTTAGTTTTCTTTGAGGAGCAGAAGATATATCAGAGGAGGAAAAGAGCTAAGAGTATTGATGGGCAAAGGAAAAAGGAAGGAAAAAAAAGAAGAAATTTCTGCTACGTCGCTTTGCTTTCAGAGCTGAAGGGATGCTGTCATTTTGATCCTTCAAACAATCCCAGGCCTGTTAACTAGACGTGGTCACCACAGTGATATCAAATTTCAAGCTTTTGGACCTTGTACAAATACAGTACAAGGCGTAGGAAGAATAAAATTGGTGGTTGTGAAGTTAACACAAAGCAAGGCAGAGTCTATAGAATAAGTCACTCTGTGGCCATAGAGCAGACTAAGCCATAGAGCAGACATTAGTGGCTTAAATTCTACATCCCATTAGCATGGATGCTGGAACCCAACCGACATGCTTCAGCAACCATTTGAGGGGTAAATGAAAGCCAATTGCCATTTCTTCAGCAAACAATGACTAAAAAGAAGCTGAGCCACGATGTGTGACTCTAATATCTTATGATTTGGTTTGAGCAGGATTGTGGCTCAATGTAACAAGAAAGCTCACTAAAGTAAAGGGAGATAAGCTGATTCCTAGTTCTCCCCCCAGCCTATCTCACTAGAATGTTTTGAAGATAAACCATATTTAGAAAAAGAGCATAATTTGAAAGGGCCTGAAGTCATGACTCCATCAAATGGCCTGGATCCTCAATGGAGAGACAGGGTTGACCATTGAGATCTGCAGTGGTCATCGGTATATAAAATGGTCATGTCATTTTGTTTACAATACTGTTGTAGCTTTGAATGGTCAATAAACAAATGGCTGAGGACTTTCTGTACTTAGATTTTGTTTCCAAACTCTTGCCAAGCCTTCTACTCCAGGAAAGCTGGCTGAGGAATTCTGGGAGTTGAAGTCCACAAGTCTTAAAGTTGCCAAGGTTGGAGACTCCTTTTCTATTCTACTGGTTGGGTGAGGGAGGGCCAGTGACACCATGCGAATCACAACACTATCATACAAACAACAAAACGATGCACCTGATGTGTAGACATTAGTGACAGAAGTATGGCTTGTAGCAAATGTCTTATGTGCATTAGTAATTCATTACTGAATTACTTCTTATGCTGCAACTACAGTGTGTTGCTACTCCATACCAATTCAGACAATGGCATCAGGATCTGATTATAGCGATCTGAACTTTTTACTTATTTGAGAAAATACATTCCTTCAGAATTGCATATCTGAGTTATTAGTACAGAGTATTAGTACTTATTAACAGTACAGCTATTAAGTTGCGTTAATAACTGTACTGTCCAAATATAATTCTGGATTTTTTCTTTTACTTCTTCGTCTCTCCGCAACCTTTTGTCAGTAGAATAGAACATGGACGCTGAACTTGGCTCAGAGGGCTGTGAGAAGACACAAAATGTCTGCAGCCTACTTCTATGCTTAAAAAAAAAACCAGCACACACTCATACAAATATTTACATACCTCGAATGGCTATTTTTGTTCTGGGATCCAATTCGTTAGGTGCGGTCTCCTCTTGGAGAGAAACCTTGAAGGCCAGCTGAAGAAGCATTAGAAAGGTCAGCACTGTTGGGATGCATGGCCTAAGATGACAAAAATAATATAAAACAAATTAACTTATGTGGGTTGTCAGTTACTGGGTATGGGACAGTGGTGAAATGTAAAATTTGTTATTACTGGTTCGATGGGTGTGGCTTGGTGGTGGTGGTGGTAATGTGACTGGGTGGGCTTGGCCAACTTTTTTTTTACTTTTAAAAGCATTTTTTCTACAACCTCTTCAGCCAAAGAGGTTGTAAAAATGCTTTTAAAAGGCTCTGACGATCCCAGCTGAGTTGCCTGATCATCAGAGGCTTCTGTTTTCTTTTAAAGCATAGTTTTTGCCTTTAAAAGAAAAAAAAGCCTCTGATGATCAGGCAACTCAGCTGATCATCAGAGGCTTTTACTTTTAAAAGCATTTTTTCTACAACTTCTTCAGCTGAAGAGGTTGTAAAAATGCTTTTAAAAGGCTATGATGATCCCAGCTGAGCTGTGCGATCATCAGAGGCTTTTTTTTTACTTTTAAAAGCAATTTTTTGGCAGAAGAAAAAATGCTTTTAAAAGTTCCGACAACTGAATCCTGAGCTGCATATATTCTCCACCATTCTGGCATTCCACTCCCAATTATACTCAATTCTAATAGGGAATATTTGAGTTTAAGGAAGTGTGAGATGAAAAGTATTAAAGGTACTACATTAGCAAATCAAACCAGATTTGGACTGCCAATACATGCTTACGTGAAACATGAGAACAAGTGAAGATTACAAAACATAAATAGGAGAGTGAAAGACTAATGCAGGAGTCAAAGTGTCTTACTTAACGTAGCAATAATCAGTGGTAGAAGATAAATAGAAAATACCTTGAAGACAGCCCCATCATGAGTTGAATAAGGGAGTTCCTTCAGCAGAATGGTCACTTGGCTTCTCTGTGTCTCTGTGTCCTTTGTAATTTTTGCAAGACAGGATTCAGAGAAGAAAAATGCAGCAGAAATTAGACAGACAGTCAGACAAATATGATATATTTAGAGATAGAGATAATAGGGTTATATGAACAATAGCTGCAGCAAGTCAGCCTTCATTACTGTAAAAAATATACATGGAATTAAGTAATGCCTTGCAAAAGGAAATCCATGTGCTCAAAGGTATTGAAACAGCACACAGAAAGGAGGCGTACCATGGTGAGGTCTTCCATAAATAAAAACGAGCATTTTGACTGCTCAATCAAATAAACTCTTAGTTCTGCATGTATCTAGAAATAATCAGCAATCTGCATAGAAAAATAAATTGGAAAAGCAAAAAAATTCCCGGGAACATATTATCATATCTGGTGGACATGTCCTAAGGCAAAAAAAATATTGGTCCAGAATTAGAAACTGAATAGAAGAGATAAGCGGAAAGAAGGTGGACTGGAAACCATAGACATTTTGACTAGGGATATTGAACAGAACTTACAGTAAAGAAATTCAATATTTGATATTACACATGATTACTGATGCAAGGATGGTCTATGCACAATTCTGGAAAAATGAAAAGGTACCAACAGAGGAAGAAATAATCAAGAAAATTCTGGACTGTGTAGAGATGGATGAATTAATGAAAGAAATAAAAGAAAAGGAAGAGACAGAATACTATCATGTATGGACAAAGTGGTATGATTGGTTAAAGAATAGGAAAAGTAAACATGAATAAATGATGGAGAAGAGAAGGTGACAAATGTATAAAATATTGTAAATGCATAAAACTAGATATAAAGGGACGATAAAGATAAAGATAAGGGGAAAAATGGGGAATACATAAAGCAGAAAGTATATGGAACGAAACTGACATGTAAAAAGAAATTACATGTTAATCTAACGTGTTATATATGTTTGTGTTGTGTTGTTGTAGTAAAATTAATAAAAATTTTGGATATATATATAAAAAAAAAAGAAAAATACAGCGTCCATTTTTCTTTACCTAACTAGCTCTACCTCTTTATACCTCCTAACTACCTCTTTATGGTGGACAAAAGCAAATATTTAAGATTAAACCCTTAATCCCATCCTAGGCTAGGATCCTAGGTCTCTAAAGGTTCTCAACTGATTGAATGATAGATTTAGAAAAAAATAATAATCACCAATGATTTTACATGAATTATCCCCTTTTCAGGGTTGAGTCAAAAGTCAGACCACTTACTTTCTGATGTCCAGTGTTTCACAGGCGAATTGGAAAGATTAGTTTGGTAGACTTTAAGGTTTCCTTTTATAGACAAGGGCACAGGAAACAAGGTCTCACATTTCACATTCACAATTTGGGGAAAAAATGTTCTGACCCACAATTTTCAAACCACATTTTCCAGCCCAGTTTGGTGTCACGTAGGGCTATGATGTCCTTATTGACTCTTGTAAGACAATATGTAAGACTTAGATGAGGGACTAAAAGGAGAACTCATAAAATTTGCAGTTGACATTAAGCTGGCAGGAATAGCCAAAACCCCAGAAGACAAGTTCAGGATCCAAAAGGATCTTGACAGAATTGAACAATGGACCCTATCCAACAAAATAAAATTTAATGTAGAGAAAAGCAAGGTTTTATACCTAGGCAGCAAAAAAACCAAAGTTACAAGGGCAGAACAAGTAAAACATGGCTCAAAAACATTAACTGTGAGAGGGACCTTGGAGACCTAGTGGACAATCACTTAAATTCAATCTGGCTATTGAATAAGTTTTTTATGTCTGATTTTAAATTGTATTTATATGTTTGTTTTTAATTGCCTGTGAACCGCCCTGAGTCCCTAGGGAGATAGGGCGGTGTATAAATCTGAAAAATAAATAAATAAATAAATAAATATGAGTCAATAGTGTGTAGCGGCAGCCAAAAAAGCTAATACAATCAATGGTTGCATAAGCAGAGCCATAGAATCAAAACCACGTGAAATGGTATTAGTACCACTTTATAAAGCCTTAGTAAGGCCACAACTGGAATGCTGCATCCAGTTTTGGTCACCACGTTACAAAAAAGATGTGCAGAGAAGAGCAACTAAGATGATTAAAGACCTGGAGACTAAAACATATGGTTGCAGGAATTGAGTATGGCTAGTCTAGAGAAAAAAGGGGATGCAGTGGCTCAGTGGCTAAGATGCTGAGCTTGTCGATCGAAAGGTTGACAGTTCAGCAGTTCAAATCCCTAGCGCCGTGTAACGGAGTGAGCGCCGGTTACTTGTCTCAGCTTCTGCCAATCTAACCATTTGAAAGCATGTAAAAAATGCAAGTAAAAAAATAGGGACCACCTTTGGTGGGAAGGTAACAGCATTCTGTGTGCCTTTGGCATTTAGCCATGTTGGCCACATGACCACTGAGACCCGTGGTAAAATCCAATTTTTTTTACTATCAGTTCTGTGGGCATGGCTTGGTGGGTGTGGTGTGGCTCGGTGGGCATGGCAGGGGAAGTATACTGAAAAATCCCCATTCCCACCCCACGCCTGGGGGAAGGATATTGCAAAATCTCCATTCCCATCCCACTCTGGGGCCAGTCAGAGGTGGCATTTGCTGGTTCTCTGAACTACTCAAAATTTCCGCTATTGGTTCTCCAAACTACTCAAAATTTCCGCTGCCAGTTCTCCAGAACCTGTCAGAACCTGCTGGATTTCACCCCTGACTGAGACATCTTCGGACAGTGCTGGCTCTTCGAAATAGAGATGAGCACTGCCCCCTAGAGTCGGGAACGACTAGCACATATGAACGAGACAAACTTTACCTTTACCTTAGCCTAGAGAAAAGAAGGACTGGGGTGACATGATAGCAGTATTCCAGTATTTGAGCAGCTGCCACAAAGAAGATGGGGTTAACTTATTTTCCAAAGCACCAGAAAGCAGGACAAGAAACAATAGATGGAAAATAATCAAGGAGAGAAACAACCTGGAATTAAGGAGAAACTTCTTAACAGAAATCGTGGGCTCTCTATCACTAGAGGTTTTTAAGAAAAGACTGGACAGCCATTTGCCTGAAATGCTATATGGAGTCCCCTGTTTGAGCAGTGGGTGGACTAGAAGACCTCCAATTCTATTCGGATTGATTGCTTGATATTAATCACAAAGCAAGTATTGCCGTGTGGTTTTTAAGCATAAGCAAGGAATACTCTGGCTCTTTATAGCTGGTGCAAGCAAATATTTAAGGATAAACTCTTAATCCATTCCCAGTCTTGCAGAAATGTCTCTAAAGATACTCAATTGACTGACTGACAGATTTAGACAGAAATCACCTATGGTTTTATATCAAGTATTTCTTACTTCCATCAACACAATTAATTATTTGCTTTCCTTGTGGGCCCAAATAGAGTTTTAGAGAGGGATTTTCTTCTTCTTCTGAAGCCTTTTTTTTTTTTGCTTTGTCAATTGAGAAAAGAGCTACTTTAATAATGCAGTGGAAGAAACGAAAATTAAAATTGCACTGCAGTGTCACAGATTTAATAAAAATAAAAATGGCTACTTTTTGGACTTTTTGCATACGATCCTGCCTTATTTTAAGGATGAAATTGCTATATTGATTGATTTGTATCCTACCTTTACTATTTTTACAAATAACTCAGGGGGGTGAACATATTCAACACACTTCCCTCCTCCTATTTTTACCACAACAACACAGTGAAAGGGATTGGGCTGAGAGAGAAGGACTGGCTCAAGGTCACAAGGTGTCTTTCATAGCTAAAGCAGCACTAGAATTCGCAGCCTCCTGGTTTCCAGCCTGGTACTTTAACCATTAGACCCACTGATGACTAACCTTTTTGCTGTCGCGTGTCAAAAGCAGGGGGAGCACGGGGGGATCATGCACATGTGTACCCGCACACATAATTCAATGAGCCCCTCCCCCATGCATGCACACGTGACCCCCCCTCCACACGCTCCCCCCACTTTTGACACGTGATGGCCCGATGGGCCTGGTAGGCCTGTTTTTGCCCACTCCAGGCTCCAAACGCTTTCTTGGAGCCTGGGGAGGGTAAAAATGGCCTCTCGCCCCCAGAGGCTTTCCGGAGGCTGAAAATGGCCCATTTTCCGACTTCCAGTGGGAAGTAAGGCCCATTTTTCGCTCTCCCCAGGCTCCTAGGAAGCCTCTGGAGCCTGGGGAGAGCGAAAAACGGGCCTTCCCCACACATCTCCGGAGGCCCTCCAGAGGCTGGGAACAGCCTGTTTCCTGATTTCCGGTGGGCCTGGAAGGCCCAAAAAACCAGCTGGCCAGAATGCGCTTGCGCATGCAGCTGAGCTAGGGCAATGCTCGCGTGCCCACCGATATGGCTCCATGTGTCACTGGTGGCATGCGTGCCATAGGTTTGCCACCACGGCACTAGACCAAACTGGCTCTCAAATCAACTTACGATTTGTTTTTCTTGGTAGTGGTGATAAGTTAATAGTTTAAAATTTGTCCCTCCTGATCTGTTCTGATTCAAGATTTAGATAATGTAGCAGAAAATTTAAATCTAATATAATATTCTTAACAATCTTCTATGTAAAATATCGTCTTTGTTTATTATTAGCATTGCTGTATCACATTAGAAATATTAGAAATGACATTGTACTGATGGCTCTTTTAAGGGATATATTTGGTTGAATATTGATCATAACCAATGTCCTTTGTAATGTAACTGTTACAACAGTTCCCAAATTAATTTTGTTGAATTGATCCATTAAATATTGCAGCATAATGTCATAGAAATTTAATAGTCATAACTTGTGAGATCTACACAACTGTTTCTGATCAGGATAAAGGTGGTGTATGTGTGTGTGTGTGTGTGTGTGTGTGTGTGTGTTTGTGTGTGTATGCTTCAGCATAACTCTGGAACATCTCGAGCAATTTCAACCAAACTTGGTACACAGATGACTTACTCTCTGGAAAAAATACTGTGGGGGCAAGGCCCTCGGGGTATGTGTTCTGTTAACATACAGCCTGTTGTGCCTTAAAATGGCTTCTACAGGACTGCCTTAAAATGGCTTCTACTGTACAGCACAGTGGAGTTGCCATGGTAACGGCTTCACGGTACTCCACAAGGGGGATCCCTCTGGTAAGGGGGAAAAGCCAACATTAGAAATTATGTTTGGTCTGGACATTTTCAACAAGGCTTTGATTATTCCTGGGGACAAATGTATGGCCATGATCAATAAAACATTACTGCAACTCGGCCTGCCTACACCATTACGAGACCGACATGACGTATTTCACACAGATTGCATACGAGAAAAGAACTATAATGTCGAACAGCTTAGTCCATATATCAGGGACAAAAAGCCACTTCTAAATCAAGATCAGAAAAAAAGCATACCAAATGACCATGGATCAGGTAGCAAAACAACAGTCTTGATGTTTCTGGGGGCATAGTGAAAACATATTTAATTCTTGCTGAAATCAGGGCTCAGGGAGAAGTTGCTCTTGCCATCGCCTCTTCAGGAATTGTGGTGACGTTGATGGAAGGAGGGAGGACAACCCATTCGGCACTTAGATTGCCACTTGACATCACCAGGCAGGAACATCCTACCAGCAATATAACCAAGACAAGTGGTTGGGTGGTCAGGTGGTCAGGACATGTAAATTAATCATATGGGATGAATGCACCATGGCTCACAAGAATGCTCTAAAGGCCCTTGACATCACTATGAGAGGACAACTTTATGTTGCTTGCTCAAGGGTGGGTCCACCCGTGAATTTATTTATTATTGCTCCTGGAGGTGAAACTAAAAATGTTGTTTATAATCAAGTTTTGTGTTAAATTCAGGGGTGAAATGTTCCCAGTTTGGACCAGATCGCCTGATCCAATAGTGATGGCGGTGGGTGGTTCGGAGAACCGGTAGCAAAAATCCCTGCCCCCCCCATGTCCAGCTGAGCCACACAATCATCAGAGGTTGGGTTTTTTTTTAACTTTTAAAAGCATTTTTTGTTTGGCTGAAAAAATGCATTTAAAAGCAAAAAAAAAAGCCACTGATGATCATGCGGCTCAGCTGGGATCGTCAGAGCCTTTTAAAAACATTTTTTCTACAATGTCTTTGGCCAAAGAGGTTGTAAAAAATGCTTTTAAAAGGCTCTGACGATCCTAGCTGAGTTGCCTGATCGTCAGAGGCTTTTAAAAGCATTTTTTACAACTTCTTCGGCCGAACATTTCACTTTATAATTTGTGTACTGTACTTACATTTTTAAAAGCCTGTAAATAAAATTATTCTGATTTCACACTATACATATAATTCATTCCTTTTCCTGTCTAATACAGGATTGGGATAAATAAATACCCGGGCAACGCCGGGTTATAAGCTTTGTTGCTGTTAGTTGCGAAGTCATGTCCGACCCATCGCGACCCCATGGACAACGTTCTTCCAGGCCTTCCTATCCTCTACCATCCTCTGGAGTCCATTTAAGCTCACTCCAACTGCTTCAGTGACTCCATCCAGCCACCTCATTCTCTGTCGTCCCCTTCTTCTTTTGCCCTCAATCTTTCCCAGCATTAGGCTCTTCTCTAGGGAGTCCTTCCTTCTCATTAGATGGCCAAAGTATTTGTGTTTCATCTTCAGGATCTGGACTTCTAAAAAGCAGTCAGGGCTGATCTCCTCTAGGACTGACCGGTTTGATCTCCTTGCAGTCCAAGGGACTTGCAGGAATCTTCTCCAGCACCAGAGTTTAAAGGCCTCAATTTTTTGGCGCTCAGCCTTTCCGATGGTCCAACTTTCACAGCCATACATTGCAACTGGGAAAACCATATCCTTGACTGTACTCACGTTTGTTGGCAGGGTGATGTTTCTGCTTTTTAGTACGCTGTCTAGATTTGCTATAGCTTTCCTTACATATAAATAGCACATGAGAGGGTCTAAACCTCAGATTTCAGGAACGAGAAAGGGAGATTGCATAAAAAGAATAGGACAGATCCATTCTGTATTTTTATTAATCTAAAGTACCTGGACATGAAACAGTATTTAGTAAAACTACAATGTGTTTAAGTCAGGGGTGTCAAACTCACATCGTCACAGTGGCATCATGTGACGTATCATGACTTTTTCCCCCTTCGCTAAACTGGGTGTGGGCATGGCCAGCTCATTACACACCTGACCCATGGGCCATGAGTTTGACAGCCCTGATTTAGATCACCACAATTAATAATCTTTTTTTTTTTTGGCCAATGCTCTTCCATATTTGTTTTCCCCTCCCCAGTCCTTAATACCAGCCTGTATTTCTTTCAGTCCTGCCATTCATTGGAAGGTTTAACAAATGGCAAACATTAATCAGGAACAGAACAAACAACAGGTATTACAGACAATATCTGTAATTTTTCCAAAGAGGAAATGATCGATCATGAGTGACCTTGACTTTGCGATGGATTTGATGATTGTATTCCAATTCAATTTCTAGATCCTGCTTGGTTAGTCTTTCAGTTTGCAGAGCTCTTGTGAAACCATCCCATTTTTTTTATTCTCATCAAAAATTTGCCACTGAAAGTTGGTCATTTCTCTGCCAAATTTCAACATGATTTTTTTTAAAAAATGGGAACTTTGCAGGGAGAGTTAATCTTAAATGAATGCTTTCTTTCTTTCTGGGAAATATATATCCAAATAAGAAAGCCACTTTTTTTTAACCAGACATCAGAATGGATCAGCTGTCTTCTGTCTTTTCTAAAAAAAAACCAACCCAAAACACGTTCTAATTGAGCTGGTTTTCTGAATATAATGGATTCCACGTCTTGTTTCTCTTTAACTTATCTAAGGTAAAGGTAAAGATTCCCCTCGCACATACGTGCTCGTCATTCAAGGGGGCGGTGCTCATCTCCATTTCAAAGCTGAAGAACCAGCGCTGTCTGAAGATGTCTCCGTGGTCATGTGGCCGGCATGACTCGACACCAAAGGCACACGGAACACTGTTACCTTCCCACCAAAGTGATCCCTATTTTTCTTGCAATTTTTCTTGCAATTTTTATGTGTTTTCGAATGGGTAGGTTTGCAGAAGCTGGGACAAGTAACAGGAGCTCACCCTATTCTGCGGCGCTAGTGATTCAAACCACTGAACTGCTGACCTTTTGTTCAACAAACTTGGCATCTTAGCCACTGAGCCACTGTGTCCCTTTACCTTATCTATTATGTCACAAAAGGAGATCCATCAGTCAGATAGAATGACATAATCATCAAAAACGTTCTACAATTGTTTGGATAAGAGAAGGAATGTGAAATTTGGAAAAGCAGTTCTAGCATTTGAATTTGTGACCTGTGGCACTTTGAACCCTTTGCTTTCTTTATGTGTGTCAGATTATAGACATATAACATTCAACACTAAGTGAATAAAACAGGTTATAGAAATATAGCACATGTAGAAAGTATGTAGAATAAATAGTATTAAAACTAAGTGACTTTAGCCCAGGATCGGGCTACACTTACAGCGTATTCTCTCATTAGTATGAGGTTTTCTGTTGAAGGACATTGTATGCACCATAGCATGTTCTTCACCACATTCACACAGGATATTTCCTCTATAGGAAAGCCCCATTTTCTTAGCTCAAAAGACAATCTAGAACAGGGGTCTCCAACCTTGGTCTCTTGGTTCCTCAGCCAGCTTTGAATGTTTGGAATAGATGGTTCCTGGTGGAGTCATCCTAGTTAATTAGTTAGGAGTTGGTGAATTGGACCCAACTGCTGGGAACTGTTGGACATACTGTATTTTTCGGAGTGTAAGACACTCCGGACTATAAGATGCACCTACCTTTTTTGGTGAGGAAAACAAGAAAAAGAAATCTGCCTCTGCTTCCCAGCAATTTTGCCTCATTGCAGCAAACAGCAAACAGCCTGCTTTACTTTCATTTTCGTTTTCAGCATAGCTTGATCAGCACAAGAAAAAAAAATCTGCTCCCAGCAATTTACCTCCTTGCAGCAAGCACCAGAGGCCCGTGCAGCAATAGGCAATGGTAATCCCTGCAGCCTGAAACAGCTGAGAGTCGGGAGGCTGATCCAACCAACAATCAGCTGCTTGTGCCGAAGCTGAAAGGGGTTCTTATTTCTTGCTGCTTGCTGCAAGGAGGTAAATTGCTGGCAGGCAGAGGCCAAAGGGTGGGGGCCAGTGGGTCGGTGGGGCTACATTCAGTGTATAAGATGCACCTACATTTTCACCCCCTTTTAGGGGGGGAAAAGGTGCATCTTTATACTCCGAAAAATACGGTATGTCAACCATCCCAACCACTCCCTAGGAATAATTCATAGCATCTTTTAGGGCATTCCAAATAAATTCCTGAGCCTCCCACTCTCCATCTTATTCCTTGTCCTCTTCCTCTTCTACTTCCTCTAACCTTGCCAATAGAATCATTTTTTCCTCCTAGTCCATCATCTGCTCGCATTCCATGCCCAAACTATGTGAGTTTCTGCTTACCTTTGATGACTTCAAGAATCAAAGTCAGACTTTATTTAGACCCATTGATTGTTCATCCTGCAGTCTTTGGTTCCTTTTTGTAACACGAGAGGGTCATGAAAACAACTTATATATCAATTTTATTTTCCCCATTTTGATGGACATCTTGGATGGGTAAATAATAAGGAAATGATTGCATGTGGATGCTTTCAATATCTGCAAACTCTGTGAATCAAATAGGATGTTTACCCATTAAGAAATTCATTAGAGGTTTGTTTGACCACTCTATTGATCAAAGTACTTCCCCTCCCCCCAAATAGTACAGTCGTGATCTATTTGGGCTTCTTTTAAAATGGAAAATGTTTTTCTAACTCCTGTCATCTTCTGGAAAAATTTTTGCATTAAAAGCCATAAGTAGCCCTGATCAGATGGTTGCTAAAACATTAAAAAGGCAGTTAAGTGATATTGGTTTGGTGGAATATAGCATTACACACTTTATGTACAGTATATTTAACTAGTAAAATGCAAATAAATATTACATTAAGGAGACAGTTTAATAAGCGATTATCCAAACATGACAATTGCCAATACATTATTTATTAGTTGTATTATCACAAGCATTTCTCACAAACCCACATTTTTAAAAGTAGCCTCCAAAGTGCAACAAGCTGAATTAAATTACACAAAATGATTCCGATGCTTGTCGGTCTCTTCGACCGTTGCCCAAGCAAACCTTATAAAGCCTTGCAAAATCTTGCTAGATTTGTTTTTGTTTTTTGAATATCAGAGTGAATAAGGTCATTTTGCTCATGTTCTGAAGTTACAAGTGAATGTCATTTGGTACTTCGGAAATCTGTTCTTGTTAGCCGGTCAAATTCAAAGAATGATGGTTGGATTAAAACTCGCAGATGATTAATCGACTTGCATTGCAAGGAATGTCATTCCATCGGCCATCCAGGTACAACTCTATGCAATCTTCTTCTTCTCCATTGGGTTCGCCATCTGCCCATCGTGAGTATTGCATGGGGTCCCCGTTGAGGTGTGTAAAATTACCTTCTGACTCCCGGTCGGTCATCCCAAGAAAAGTGTGTCTTCCAAGCTTTGAGGCCAGTTTTGCTAGGGCAGCGTTTTCTTCCGCATTTCTCGGAGAAGCAAGTTTTCCTCTAAACATGGAGCAGGTGGCCTTGCCAGTTTCAAAATTGGCTTCCACTCCATTAGATGCAAATTTTTTGGTCCCTATTATTGTGAAGGTTGGGAAAGTAGCCTCTTGAACATCTAAGAAAGGAAATAATAATAATAATAATAATAATAATAATAATAATAATAATAATAACAACAACAACAACAACAACAACAACAACAACAACAACAGAGTTGGAAGGTACCTTGGAGGTCTTCTAGTCCAACCCCCTGCCCAGGCAGGAAACCCTACACCACTTCAGACAAATGATTATCCAACATATTGTTAAATTTTTTTAGTGTTGGAGCATTCACAACTTCTGGAAGCAAGTTGTTCCATGGATTAATTGTTCTAACTGTCAGGAAATTTCTCCTTAGTTCTAAATTGCTTCTCTCCTTGATTAGTTTCCACCCATTGCTTCTTGTTCTACCCTCAGGTGCTTTGGAGAATAGTTTGACTCCCTCTTCTTTGTGGCAGCCCCTGAGATATTGGAACACTGCTATCATGTCTCCCCTAGTCCTTCTTTTCATTAAACTAGACATCCCCAGTTCCTGCAAGCGTTCTTCATTTGTTTTAGTTTCCAGTCCCCTAATCATCTTTGTTGCTCTTCTCTGCACTCTTTCTAGAGTCTCAACATCTTTTTTACATCGTGGCAACCAAAACTGAATGCAATATTCCAAGTGTGGCCTTACCAAGTCATTATAAAGTGGTATTAAAACTTCACGTGATTTTGATTCTATCCCTCTGTTTATGCAGCCCAAATAATCAAAGTGAATTCTTTCTCGGCTGTTTTTCATGATGAGAACTCCATTTAAGGACCTATCCTGATCTTTACATCAAATGAACTGAAGGAACTTCAGGACGTATCAGAGCAAAATATTCATAGAGGAGAAAATGTGTAGCTCAAGGTTGAAATGAGAGGACCTCAGTGCATGATGATAATCCCACCAGACTTGAAATCCTGGGCTTAGAAAACTTGGAACTCCGTCGCCTTTGACAAGACCTAAGCTTAACTCACAGAATCATCTATTGTAATGTCCTTCCTGTTAAAGACTACTTCAGCTTTAATTGCAATAATACAAGAGCAACCATTAGATTTAAACTTAATGTTAACCGCTTTAATCTAGATTGCAGAAAATATGACTTCGGTAACAGAATCATCAGTGCTTGGAATACTTTACCTGACTCTGTGGTCTCTTCTCATAATCCCAAAAGCTTTAACCAAAAACTTTCTACTATTGACCTCACCCCATTCCTAAGAGGACCATAAAAGGCATGCATAAGCGCACAATCGTGCCTACCGTTCCTGTCCTATTGTTTTTCTTTTCTTCTTCCTATATATATGCTTATACCTCCTTATATTTACCCATATATGTGTTTATTTACTATATAATCTTTTTGTATGATAAAATAAAATAAATAAATAAATAAATAATGTTACTGAGTTGGCAATGAAACATCTGCAAGAAAACATCCAAGCTCAGACCCTTCGGAAGTATTTATGAAATATTCCTAATGGGACTGATCTATTTTATTTATCTATCTATCTATCTATCTATCTATCTATCTATCTATCTATCTATCTATCTATCTATCTATCTATCTATCTATCTATTTTGTCACACGGTATATATAAGCATAAGCATGAAATAACTATACGATATATAAGCATATAGATAACTATAGGTATGTAATAACTATATGAAATTGTATACAATCAGAGGAAACATTAGGACAGGAACGGTAGGCACGTTGGTGCTCTTATGCACACCCCTTAGAGACCTCTTAGGAATGGGGTGAGGTCAATAGTAGACAGTTTTTGATTGAAGTTTTGGGGATTTTGGGAAGAGACCACAGAGTCAGGTAGTGTTAGCTGTCTTACCCAGTGGTGGGTTTCACATTTTGTTACCACTGGTTCACCACGCGCGCACATGCTCGCTTTGCGTGTGCGCCTTCTGCGCAAGCGCTTTGCGGTTCGCCATGCGTATGCCTTCCACACATGGATGTTGCTCATGTGCGCGCCTTCCTCGCATGCACCCAGCCTCAAAAATGTGCCTAAACAGGATGGCATAGAGCCAGGGCGGGTGGGTGACACACTGGTAATCTCCGCTATCGGCTCATCCGAACCGGTTTGAACCGGCTGAATACCACCTCTGGTCTTACCTTCCTGATTCTTCCTTATACTCTCTTTCAGGACCTTCAGCTCTGCCTGTAAATCACGAATCTGAGTTTTAAGAATGTCAATCTCTAAAGGGAATGAAAGGAGAGAATTATTCTTCACTTCTGTCAAAAACAAAATAGATTTTTTAAAACAATGTCTGAAAGTTTCTTGGCTGGTGCCTAGTGTCAAATGTGACACAGACTTATTGAGTTTAAACACAAGATTGCTCATACTTTGCACAGTATCAATAGTTTGCTCCTCTTTAAGATCTAACGGTTTCCCCAAAGAATTGTTAGCTAGGTGGTTAGATGTTAGTTTGATTGTTTCCCCCATGCATGAAACATGGTTGAAGCCAGTGGTGAAATCCACATTTCTTTACTACCAGTTCTGTGGGCGTAGCTTGGTGGGCATGGTGTGACTTGGTGGGCATGGCTTGGTAGGTGTGGCAGGGGAAGGATACTGCAAAATCTCCATTCCCACCCCACTCCAGGGGAAGGATACTGCAAAATCCCCATTTCCTCCCCACTCTGGGTCCATCCACAGGTGGTATTTGCCGCTTCTCTGAACTACTCAAAATTTCCGCTACCGGTTTTTGCCAGAACCTGTCAGTACCTGCTAGATTTCACCCCTGGTTGAAACATTGTTTCAACATGCATGAAGCAATAAAAAACCAACATCCGAAAACACAACACCAGAAGCAATACCCTCCGATAACAATTACTGGGCTCCAGTCTCACCTGATCCCAACTTTTGAAAATAAAGATACAGTTTTTTTATGGCCTTAATAGAGTGCAATGGCGAGCCATCCATGCGATCAGCTGATCTACCAAAGGCTTATCTGAGTAATCTACCCATATACAAGACAAATAGAGGGAATATATGAAGTTTAAGCAGACCAAAAGATGGATAAGAAGAAGAGCTCTAAATAGTGTCTTTATTTCAGTAAAGATTCAGTTACTCCCAGATGATCGCTTTGAATATTTTTCACCATGCAAAGGGATGAGAGCAAGCAATCATTGCATATTCCTTTAACATTCTACATAAAAACCAAAAACCTTCTGTAAAATCTCGGCTCCTTACTACCTCTTACCTTTACCTGCACTATCTCCTTTTTCCCCTTTCAGCCCTTGATCCCCTTTTGAGCCAGGAGGTCCAGCTTTTCCCGGAGGTCCCTGTATTCCTTTTAATCCTGCCAATTAAATAAAAAATGCACAAAAAGGATAAGCGAAGGAACTGATTATCGTCATAGCTAACGTGAACCACAAGATCAGAAGCGATGAAAGAGCTGCTCTAAATATATTGTGCAGGAAACGTGGAACCCTCGTTGGTCACCAAATAGAACATAGAATAATAGGGTCGGACCAGTGGTGAAGTGTAAAACTTGTTACTACTGGTTCTGTGGGCGTGGCTTGATAGTGGGGTAATGTGATTGGGTGCGTGTGGCCAACTTTTTTTTTTACTTTTAAAGGCATTTTTTCTACAACCTCTTCGGCCAAAGAGCTTATAAAAAAATGCTTTTAAAAGGCTCCTCTGACGATCCCAGCGGAGTTGCCTGATTGTCAGAGGCTTTTGTTTTCTTTTGAAAGCATTTTTTCTACAACCTCTTCGGCCGAACAGCTTATAAAAAATGCTTTTAAAAGGCTCCTCTGACGAGCCCAGCTGAGTTGCCTGATTGTCAGAGGCTTTTGTTTTCTTTTAAAAGCATTTTTTTTCCTTTAAAAAAGTTTCTGGCATGCGCATGCGCACCACCCACCTGATCTTCTGTCTCCTCGCACACATGCGTGCGTAAAGACCAGCTGGCCAGTGTGCATGTGTGCGCTGGAAACTGGAATATCATCTTCCTGGTGCATGCATGCACACTAACCACCTGGTCTTTGCACATGCATGTGCACCAGAAACTAGAAGACCAGGTGGCCGGTGTGTATATGTGCACTGGAAACTGGAAGAGCAGCTGCCTGGTGCATACATGCTCACCGGGTGGCTGATCTTCCGGTTTCCAGCACATACACATGCATGCTCCTGTTTTGGCACTTGGTGCTGAAAAGGTTCGCCAACACTGGACTAGACATATCTACTTCCCTCAATTGTTCATCGTACATAATGTAACCATCCATTGGTGGTACACTTAAAAGTTCTTCTCTATGGGAGAAAAATGAGTGAAAACTCTCTCTGGTGGCAAAGACCACCAGAGAGTTTTAATCATCTTTACTTCCTCTTACAGGATGCAGACTTCATCACTGAGCGATGGCTCTGATGGCCCTAATGTTTGTAGTCAACCTAGATCTAAGAAAATCTAAAGAATTTGTCATCTGCACCTCCCTAACTGTCTGGTTTGGTTCTGCAACCCAACAAGACAGACACAGACTTCAGAGGATGATTAGAACTGCAGAAAAAACAATGGCTACCAACCTGCCTTCCATAGAGGACCTATATACTGCACAAGTCAAAAAGAGGGCTGTGAAAATATTTACAGACCCTTCACATCCTGGACATAAACTGTTTCAAGTCAAAACGACGCTATAGAGCACTGCACACCAGAACAACTAGGCACAAGAACAGTTTTTTCCCGAACGCCATTACTCTGCTAAACAAATAATTCCCTCAACACTCTCAAACTATTCACTAAGTCTGCATTAATATTACTGTTAATCTTCTCATTGTTCCCATCACCCATCTCCTCCCACTTATGACTGTAAGACTGTAACTTTGTTGCTTGTATCCTTATGATTTATATTGATATTGATTGTTTCCTGATTGCTTACTTGTACCCTATGACTATTATGAAGTGTTGTACCTTAGAATTCTTGATGAAGGTATCTTTTCTTCTATACACACAGAGCATATGCACCAAAGACAAATTCCTTGTGTGTCCAATCACACTTGGCCAATAAAGCATTCTATTCTATTCTATTCTATTCTATTCTATTCTGTTCTGTTCTGTTCTGTTCTGTTCTGTTCTAGTCTAGTCTAAGAATGGTTTGTGCTGTACCTGGGTCTCCTTTTGGCCCTGGAGGTCCTTCCTTCCCATCTCTTCCCGGTAAGCCATTACTCCCTGGGGTACCTGGCAGTCCATTGATGCCAGGAACCACAGCGCAGATGTTGACTTTCTCTTCACATCTGCACGTCTCAGGATCTGACGGTTTCACCAGGGACACTCCCAGCACCAGGGTGTAGAAAGCACAAAGCAGCATATCTTAAGAATGGGACCTAAAGAAGAGGAAAATAGTACATATTTCGTTTCCCCCTTTTGTTTGGAAAAAAGAACCTAAACGCTAAGTACATGCTTGATGGACATTACCTTACAGATGACCCCCACCCTGTTAAAGACCTTGGAGTTTTCATATCCAATGATTAAGTGCCAAAGCCCACTGTAACTACAAAGCAAAAAAGGCTCTAAGAGTTGTAAACCTAATCTTGTGTAGCTTCTTCTCCAAAAAAGAACTACACTACTAACCAGAGCATATAAAATATTTGCTAGGCCAATTCTTGAATACAGCTCACCTGTCTGGAACCCACACCACATTTCTGACATCAATACAATTGAACGTGTGCAGAAATATTTTACAAGAAGAGTTCTCCACTCTGAAAACAACAAAATACTTTATCCCACCAGACTTGAAATCCTGGGTTTAGAAAACTTAGAACTCTGCCGCCTTTGACAAGACCTAAGTTTAACTCAAGAATCATCTATTGTAATGTCCTTCCTGTTAAAGACTACTTCAGCTTCAATTGCAATAATACAAGAGCAACCAATAGATTTAAACTTAATGTTAACCGCTTCAATCTAGAGTGCAGAAAATATGACTTCTGTAACAGAGTTATCAATGCTTGGAACACATTACCTGATTCTGTGGTCTCTTCTCAAAATCCCAAAAGCTTTAACCAAAAACTATCTACTATTGACCTCACCCCATTCCTAAGAAGACCATAAGGGGTGTGCATAAGAGCACAAACGTGCCTACCGTTCCTGTCCTATTGTTTTTTTTCTTATATACATATGCTTATACTTCCTTATATTTCCTCATATATATGTTTATATACTATATAATCATTTTGTGTGATGCTTGTGTATATTGTTGTGACAAAATAAAATAAATAACGTTCTGACATTTAGTGGTGTTTCAGTTCGTGGAACAAGGATTGGATGGCATTCCCCCCCACCCTGCCAACTTCATTTTCCCATTGGAGAGAAACCACTACCTGGGTGATGGTGTCCCCCCCACTATTCTTTTCTATGTTTTGAAGCAGGGGTGGGCTTCAAAAATTTTAGCGAGGGGTTCTAGGATCGTGTTTGCTAAAAATTGGAAAAATGAAAAATTACCATCGCAAGATGAAATTATTAGGAAAAACGATGGCGTGTGCAGAAATGAGTAAATTGACTTTAGAAATTAGAGAAGAAGAGGATAAACAATTCTGTAAGATATGGGATCTCTTTTATCAATGGTTAGAAGGGGAATTATGTTAAAAGGAATTAAGAAAGATTAGAATATAGGGAAATGTTTAAACTATATAATTGTTTTTAGGGAATGGACTTGAAGATGTGTTATATTAATTTGGAAAGTTGATTTTAAGGGAGAAATTGAAACGTTATAATTAATTAGAAATTATTTGATTGTAGCTGAGATACATATCATACTGATAAAATGTAAGTTTAGATAAATTAATTGGAATGTATATGGGCACACAGGATTGGGGATCAACCCATCGACACAATGTATTTGGATTGATGACGATTTTATGTATGTTTGTTTGTTAAAAATAATAAAAAAAATTTCTTAAAATATTTTTTTTAGCAAGGGGTTCTCTGCCCAGTTGCTGGGTGGGCATGGCCATGGTGGATGTGGCCCAGGGATGAAATGCTCCCGGTACAGACCGGATCGCGTGATCCGGTAGCGATGGGGGCAGGTAGTTTGGAGAACCGGTAGCAAAAATTCCTGCCCCCCCCACTGCCCACGCCTCGCTGTTCCTCTTCTCTGTCCCTGAAGCAAACGGCCTTAAATGACTGCCGCGGCACTTCAAAGGACCGCACTACAGCTGATCAGCGCTGTAGGCAGCTAGTAGACCGGTGCCTCTATTTTTAAAGAAGGTAGACCGGGGCCTCTCAGTAAAAGGCAATTGGTAGACCGGGGCCTCTCAGTAAAAGGCAATTGGTAGACCGGGGTCTCTCAGTAAAAGGCAATTGGTAGATTGGGGTCTCTCAGTAAAAGGCAATTGGTAGACCGGGGCCTCTCAGTAAAAGGCAATTATATATAATATAATATAACAACAGAGTTGGAAGGGACCTTGGAGGCCTTCTAGTCCAACCCCCTGCCCAGGCAGGAAACCCTACACCATCTCAGTCAGATGGTTATCCAACATTTTCTTAAAAATTTCCAGTGTTGGAGCATTCACAACTTCTGCAGGCAAGTCGTTCCACTTATTAATTGTTCTAACTGTCAGGAAATTTCTCCTCAGTTCTAAGTTGCTTCTTTCCTTGATCAGTTTCCACCCATTGCTTCTTGTTCTACCCTCAGGTGCTTTGGAGAATAGCTTGACTCCCTCTTCTTTGTGGCAACCCCTGAGATATTGGAACACAGCTATCATGTCTCCCCTAGTCCTCATTTTCATTAAACTAGACACACCCAGTTCCTGCAACCGTTCTTCATATGTTTTAGCCTCCAGTCCCCTAATCATCTTTGTTGCTCTTCTCTGCACTCTTTCTAGAGTCTCAACATCTTTTTTTTGGTAGACCGGGGCCTCTATTTTTAAAGAAGGTAGACTGGTGCCTTCCAAGTTTTGTATACTTTATTATTTTTATTATTTATTATTATTGACCATGCCCATTCAGTCACCTGACCACCAAGCCACACCCACCAATTAAGCCACGTCCACAGAACCGATAGGGAAAATTTTTAGATTTCACCCCTGGTGTGGCCGAGTCGGTCTCCTGTACCACGGTGGGGTGTGTAATGTATTTTGAACTTTGAGAGGGAATTTTGGGCGGGAAAATTGCACGTTGCTGATTGGTTGAAGCCTCAACCAAAAGAGTATTTAAAGAGGGGTTTTTGCCGGGTGTTTTTTGCTGGGTCACAATAAACTAAAGAGCTGTTGTCACTCATTGGTCTCCTGCCTCTTCATTGCCCGAACTTAACATTGGCGACGAGGATGGGATGTTGAGGCAGTGAGATCGAAAGAAAGAGCTGAAGGAACCAGGAATTCAAAAAACCCAGCCAGTTTTTGAAGGCGGAAAATAGCGATGTCCAGCTACACGCCGCCAGCACCATTCGACCCAGCCAAGGAGAAATGGGGGTCGTACATGGCTCGCTTCGAGTGTTTCCTCGAAGCAAATGAACTACAGGGAGTCTCGGACAATCGGAAGCGAGCATACTTCCTTAGCCACTGTGGTCCAGAGGTCTTCGATATGGCGGAGTCACTCTCAGAGCCAACGCCGGTACAATCGGTACCGTGGCAGACACTACAAACAACACTTCGAGCGCACTACGCACCGGTACCCTCAAAGTTCATCCAACGTTTCGAATTGAGGCAACGGGTACAGCGAGAAGGCGAATCAATAAGTGTGTACATGGCCGCATTGAGGAAAGCCGCAAACCACTGCGAGTACAGAGATTTGGAGGATTCCTTACTCGAACAGCTCATTTGTGGGGTCAGAGACATCAGACTACAAAGGCGGCTGCTGTCTAAAAGCAACCTGACTCTAGCGATAGCCCTGGACGAAGCCAGAGCTCATGAGATGTCCACCAAGGCGGCGGAGACCTTGCAAAAGCCAAACGCGCAGGGTGCTGGGACAAAGACTACACCGGTCCACAGTGAGGAAGTCCAGGCCGAATCGGAAGGTGAGGAAGAGGAAGAGGTGTTCCACACTGGGAGGCTGGAGAGAGGTGACCGGGACGAATGTGTGAGTTGTGGGGGGCAACACCAACGGCAAAACTGCAGATTCAAGGACGCGGTTTGTCGGCGGTGTGAAAAAAAAGGACACATAGCTCGGGCCTGCCGAGCCCCCCAACCTTCCCGCCAAAAATTCAAACCGACCAATCAGAGCGCAGCAAGCGGCCCGGATTGGTCCATTTAAAAAGGGCGCGAAGTTAAACCAGACCACTGTGAGAGTGGGCCACGCATCGACACGACTAGAGAAGAAAATATTTACCCAAGTCTACATTGAAGGGGTGCAGTGCCCCATGGAAGTAGACACTGGGTCGTCAATCACAATTATGTCCTGGGACACCATCGTGAGAGACTTGCCAGCGATCGCTAAACGTCAGCTACAAACCCAGAAGCTGAGAGTGCAGGACTACCAGGGGAATCGGATCCCTGTTCGAGGAGCCACATCCGTCCAAGTCAAATATGGACAATTCACAAAGACCCTGCCGATCACCATAGTAAATGGAACTCTACCGAGTTTGCTAGGGTTGGACTGGTTCCGAGCTTTGGGCATGGGAGTGACCGGGGTCCACAGGAGCGACGTCATCCTCAGAGACGAACTACTGAAGGAGTTCGAGGACGTATTCAAGGATTGCCTGGGCAAGTACGTGGGGACCCCTATTTCTTTCAACCTTGACCCCCAAGTCGCCCCCATCCAGTTAAAGGCTAGGAGGGTTCCATTCACCCTAAAGCCTAAAATTGACCGAGAATTGGACAAGCTAGTAAGCCAGGGAATATTAGTCCCCGTCGACCATGCAAAATGGGAGACACCCATAGTAACCCCAGTCAAACCGGACGGTTCGGTCCGAATTTGCGCTGACTACAAAGCAACGCTTAACAAAGCATTGCAGAAAAGTGCATACCCCGTTCCAGTGGTGCAACATTTGCTACACTCATTAGGGCAAGGGCAGGTCTTCGCCAAACTCGATTTGGCCCAAGCCTACCAGCAGCTACCTGTAGACAGCAGCACAGCTGAGGCGCAGACAATTGTCACGCACCGTGGGGCTTTCAAATGTATGCGACTCCAGTTCGGAGTTAGCGTGGCCCCAGGGCTCTTCCAGAACCTCATGGAACGATTATTACAGGGCCTGCCAGGAGTGGTACCATACTTCGACGATGTATTGGTATCAGCTGAAAACTTAGAGGAACTCGGGGTAAAACTAAGGAAGGTGTTGGGCATTTTTAGGTCTGCGGGACTTAAAGTTAAGCTCAACAAATGCCACATTGGGGTGAAATCTGTAGAATTCCTAGGGTACCGAATAGACAGGGAAGGGATCCACCCCACGGAGAGCAAGGTACGGGCCATTAGAAAGGCCCCAGCCCCCAAGAATAAAACAGAATTACAGGCATTCTTGGGGCTTGTTAATTTTTATGCGGTATTCTTAAAGAATAAAGCAACAGTAGCCGAGCCGCTACATAAGTTGCTAGCAAAGAAAGCTGTGTGGTCCTGGGGCAGAGAAGAGGCTAGGGCATTTGAGGGGGTAAAAAACCTTTTGTCCAGCGATAGCCTCCTCATCCAGTACAATGGCACGTTGCCACTAGTGCTAGTTTGCGACGCTTCACCATATGGGGTGGGGGCGGTGCTCAGACATAGGTTACCGAATGGAACAGAAGCCCCTATAGCGTATTATTCCCGGACTATGTCCTCTGTGGAAAGGAACTACAGCCAGTTAGATAGGGAAGCGTTGGCCATAGTCTCCGGGGTTAAGAAATTTCACGAATACTTGTTCGGGCGAGATTTCAAGATAGTCACGGACCACAGACCCCTTCTAGGGCTTTTAGCAGGTGACCGCCCAACACCCGTGGCACTTTCTCCCAGGCTGACCCGATGGACTGTTTTCCTAGCGGCATACTCCTACAAATTGCTCCACCGCCCAGGAAAAGACTTAGGGCATGCGGATGCTCTGAGCAGATGCCCTTTACCAGAGACAATTGAGGACCCCACCCCGGGGACACCCGTCTTACTAATTGACTCTTTGGACTCTGGCCCAGTCACATCCAAGCAGATGGCTAGGGCATCGTATAGAGACATTACAATTCAGACTGTAATCGGTTGGGTGCAAAGGGGTTGGCCCACTGCGCTGGGCGAGCGTTTCAAAGACTTTGCGAAAAAACAATCAGAACTGTCTGTTCAAGGGGGGTGTCTGTTATGGGGGGATAGGGTAGTTATCCCAGAAAAATTACGCGAAAATGTGTTGGAACTGTTGCATGTGGGCCACCCAGGGATTGTGCGGATGAAGTGTTTAGCGAGGAGTTATGTATGGTGGCCCTTAATGGATAAGGACATCAGCGACAGGGTAGGGAAATGCCAATCCTGCCAAGAGTCGAGGTCGCTACTCCCTACAGCCCCAGTTAGAGAGTGGGAGACACCCCAGGGGCCTTGGTCCAGGATTCACATAGATTTTGCGGGGCCGTTCCATGGGCAGACCTTTTTAATTGTGGTAGATGCCTACTCAAAATGGTTAGAAATAATCCTCATGAAAAGCACAAGCGAAGCAGTAATCACAGTCCTAAGGCATCTATTCGTAACACACGGCCTGCCCGACACCTAGTCTCTGACAATGGCCCGCAATTCACGGCAAACCAGTTTGAGGGGTATTTGGGAGGGCATCAGACATGTCCTCTCGGCGCCTTTCCACCCGGCGAAGCGGACTTGCAGAACGTTTCGTTCGGAGCACCAAGGAAGCGCTATCTAGGATAAGTCCAGGCGACTGGCAAGCGAAAATAGACACTTTCCTGGCCGTCCAACATAGGACCCCTTGTGTAACAACTGGCGCAGCCCAGCGGAACTCTTAATGGGCAGGAAACTCAGGTGCCCAGACCGACTAAACCCAACTTATACCCCAGGCGGGTACAAGGGTATTCAAGGAAAAACCAGGAAATGACAGTGGGTGACCCAGTATGGGCACACAACTATAGCGAGGCCCAACATGGTTAAAGGGGGAAATTCTGGGCATAACCGGACCCAAATCATACGTAGTAGACATGGAGGACGGCCGGGTATGGAAACGCCACATAGACCAGTTAAGAAAACGTATACCAAACAAACTAGAAACCAAACAACCAGGCCCTGACTACCAATTGTTTGAATCTGCAGCTGACTCAAACCCGAGGCGAGCAGAGGACTTATCTGATTCTGATGAAATCCAGCGACGCCAACCGGTTCCTCCTGAAGGCAACAGGAACGATTCAGCCAATAATCCAGGGCCAAACGGCCTAGAGGAGGAGCTGGGAGGAACAAACAGTCCCTCCGACCAGCTCGACTCTCTCCCAGAGAATGAACTGCGCAGGTCAGAAGGAGTTAGGAGACGCCCTGTCTACCTGCGTGACTACGTAGAGAAATAGCATGTAAATATTATGTAAATAGAAGTACAAAGCATTATGGGAGGGAAGGAGTGTAATGTATTTTGAACTTTGAGAGGGAATTTTGGGCGGGAAAATTGCACGTTGCTGATTGGTTGAAGCTTCAACCAAAAGAGTATTTAAAGAGGGGTTTTTGCCAGGTGTTTTTTGCTGGGTCACAATAAACTAAAGAGCTGTTGTCACTCATTGGTCTCCTGCCTCTTCATTGCCCGAACTTAACAGGGTGGGTGGCGTTTTGGCCCTTTGCAGGCTCCAGAGGCTTTTTTTGAGCCTCCGGGAAGGCAAAAACAGCCTCTCCAGGCTCTGGAGACTCTCTGGAAGCCACCCATTTCTAGCCTTCCTGAACTTCCAGTAGGCCTATTTTTCGCCATCCCTGAGCCTCCACGCACGCCCTGCACTTACCTGCATCCAAAATGGGCTGCGTGGGGACTCCTGGGAGGGGAGGGGCAGGGTGGGTGGGGCCAGCCAGGAGCAGGATTTGAGTGTTCTCCAAACTGCACATAATCTTAGCTAGAGATTCTCCTGAACCCCTGCGAACCCCCAGGAGCCCACTCCTGTTTTGAGGTCATCAGAAACAAAGAAGATTGTAGCTTGTTTTCATATTGTGTGAGGGACTGAAGGGTAGAACTTGTTCTGATGTCTACTCAAGCAATTACTATTTTTTTTTTATTGAAAAAGTTTTTTAAAAAACAAAAACATTTCCCCCCCTTTTTCCCCCTCCTCCCAAAACCCCTTCCCCCTCCCTCCCCCCTTCCCAGGTCAATCACAAGGTATTGTTTCCCTTCTAATTCAATTAACCTCATCCAAAGCTTTTCATCTCCCAACCCCCTCCCCATTACATAAAATAACTTCTTAATTATTCAAAGGCAATCTGATATTTCTTAATCTGATATCTGTTTTGTAGATAATCAATCCATTTTTCCATTCAATTAAATATCTTTCCTGCGTATTGTCTTTTAAAAAAGCTGAGATTTTAGCCATCTCAGCCAAATTAATGACTTTCAGTATCCATTCTTCTATTGTAGGTACCTCTTCTTTCTTCCAGTATTGTCCAATCAACAGTCTTGCTGCTGTTATTAAATTCAGAATCAGTTTAGTCTCAATCCCTGTACAATCCGTTATAATTCCCAAAAGGAAAAATTGTGGCAGGAACTTTATCTTCTTCTTCAGTACATTTTGAATAATCCACCAAATTCTTATCCAAAAGGCCTTAATTTTCTTGCAAGTCCACCAAATATGAAAATATGTAGCGTCATCACAATCACACCTCCAACATTTCGCTTGGATATTAGGATACATACATGATAATTTTTTGGGATCTAAGTGCCATCTATAAAACATCTTATAAAAATTTTCCCTTAAATTCTGTGCTTGTGTAAACTTAACAATTCTAACCTAGATTTTCTCCCATGTTTCCAACATTATTGGTTCCTGAATATTCTGTGCCCATTTTATCATACAGTCCTTTACCAAATCCTTTTCCGAATCTATTTCAAGCAACACATTATACAATCTCTTTATATGCTCCTGGGTCTGATTTCTAATTTGCTTTATTAAATTTTCCTCCCTTTGCATTATACCAATTTTTTGATCTTCTTTCCATCTAGCACTTATTTGCCCATATTGAAACCAAGTATAATTCCTCCTTTCTTCATTTAATACCTGTAATGATTTTAATTGCAATCTACCTCCTTCAGCATGCAAAAGTTCTTTATAAGTAATCATTTCCTGTTTCTGTTCTATATTTATATTCTCTATTGCATGTCTGGGACTCGCCCATATAGGAATCTTGTAATCTAATTTATAAGAATATTTTTTCCAGACCCGCAAAAGAGCACTTCTCAACACATGATTCTTAAAAGCCCTATCCACTTTTTTTTCATAAAATAAATACGCATGCCATCCATATAACAAGTCATAACCTTCAATATTCAAAATTCTTTCCTCCGTTAAATTAAAACAGTCACTTATTACTGAAAGGGCTACTGCTTCATAATATAGTTTAAAATTAGGCATTTTTAAGCCACCTCTTTCCCGTGAGTCCTGTATTATTTTCATTTTAACCCTCGCCTTTTTACCCTGCCATATAAATTTATTGATCCCAATCTGCCAATCGTCCAAATTTTTATCTTTTTAAATTATTGGTATCATCTGAAACAGAAACAAAAATCTAGGTAACACATTCATTTTAATAGCCGCAATCCTTCCCAATAGCGACAACTGCAATTTTTTCCAGACACTCATATCATTCTGAACTTTTTGCCATAGCAAGTCATAATTATTCTTATAAAGTTTCTTGTTTGATGAGCTAATATAAACCCCTAAGTATTTAACCTTTTTTACCACCTCAAATCCTGTCATTTCCTCTAGTTTCAAGCAATTACTATTATATCACCTACAACAATACAGGGCTCATCCTGATGTTACTTAGAACATTTGTGCTACACAGATTCTATATCCATGGATCAGGGGTGAAATGCTCCCGGTTCGGACCGGATCGCCCGATCTGGTAGCGATGATGGCAGGTGGTTTGGAGAAACGGTAGGAAAAACCCCTGCCCCCACCCCACCCCACCCCAGCTGAGCCACACGATCATCAGAGGATTTTTTTTTTACTTTTAAAAGCATTTTTTTCGGCCAAAAAAATGCTTTTAAAAGTAAAAAAAAAGCCTCTGATGATCGCGTGGCTCAGCTGGGATCTTCAGAATCCTTTAAAAGCATTTTTTCTATAACCTCTTCGGCCAAAGAGTTCTGGAGGCAACTCAGCTCGGATCGTCAGAACCCTTTAAAAGCTTTTTTTTTTCCTCTGGCGATCCCAGCTGAGTTGCCTGATCATCACAGGCTTTTAAAAGCATTTTTTTACAATCTCTTCAGCTGAAGAGGTTGTAGAAAAAATGCTTTTAAAAGTAAAAAAAAAAAAAGTTGGCCACGCCCACCCAGTCACATTACACCCCCCCAAACCACTCCCACAGAACCGCTAGTAACAAATTTTACATTTCACCCCTGCCATGGAATATTTATACTGTGTATTATGTTTCATCGCACTGTCGGTCAGATGTTCAGACTGGATTTACCCTGTCTATGCCTTTTGCAATTGACTGAAGATTAACAGATTTGTAGAAGTTGATAAATTGTGGACTTGTTTTGGCGGGGGAGGGGGATGACGATTATCCTTGAAATATATAAACAAAAAGAGGAAATGATAATGATTAAAGATGAAATGGAGCAGCTGCATGTGCATAAGGCAAAAGTAGATCGGCAAATTGGCAAAATATTTTATAAAAATGAGCAGCAAGATAAGAGAATTTGTCTTTTGGAAGAAGAGATGAGGAAATATAATTTTGTTATTAGAGGAATCTCGGAAGAAAGGGAGGATAAATTGAAACAGCGGGTTTTGAAATGGATTAATGATTTGGATACGCAACTTATGTTCACATTAGCAGACCTGGCAAGTGTTTTTAGAATTGGATATAGAAGGCAAAATGGTTCTAACAGGAATGTGCTTGTCAGGTTCGCAAATCTTGGTGATAAGTTGAAAGTTATGGCCAAGTTAAGAGAGTTGGGAGATGCTTTGAAGTTTGAAGGGAAGACTATTCAAGTCTTCCCGGATATATCAAGAGAAGAAAGGGCATGGAGATTTTTTTTAAAACCAATTACAAAAGTTTTGAGAGATAATGGAATTAAATACAATTGGAGGCCACCACAACAATTGAAATTTTTTTATAAAGGAAGGATGCGTACAATCACCCCAGATATAGATGCATTATTATATTTACGGGAGCTTGGACTGATTGAGATGGAGGATTTAATGGAGATAAAAGATCAAATGCTTCAGATGGGTGGAACATACGTGGAAACATCAATCTCAGAAGAAGAAAAAGGGGCTATTGGAGGGCAAGACTCTAAAGGGTCAAAGAGGAAAGAAATATTACCTGTGTTGGTTGAACAGAAGAAGAGTCGTGAGGATACAGTAGGAGAAGAAGCAGATAAGAGTCTTGGAAAATATGAAGCTGAATGCGGGTCATCGCTATCTTTTTTTTTGAGTGATGAATTCAAATAGACAGCCCGAAAGAAGTGCCCCGGGCATTGGCACGTCCCCTCTCCCCCATTCTCTTTATAGAGGCGAATCCGATGAGGATGTGGGGGAAGAAGATTGTTTGTATTTTATTGTTTGTTTTGTTTTTTGTTTTTGTATATTTATTGTATCTTTTAAATTGGCTGTTAACCACCCTGAGTCCTTCGGGAGAAGAGCGGTATACAAATGCAATTAATAAATAAATAAATAAATAAATAAATAAATAAATAAATAAATAAATAAATAAATAAATAAATAAATAAATAAATAAATAAATAAATAAATAAATAAATAAATAAATAAATAAATAAATAAATAAATAAATAAATAAATAAATAAATAAATAAATAAATAAATAAATAAATAACACCAGCAGAACTGCAAAAACTGCGCTACTTGGAACATCATACATCTTAAGAAGGTACTTGGTTGATACCTAGGACGCTGGCAGCAACCCGTATCAACCATCAGCACTGGTCAATGCTATTTGTGATGTCTTTTGAATGTTCAGTTGACTGAGTTTCATTTTAATGAATAAAGTAAATAATAAATAAATAAATAAATAAATAAATAAATAAATAAATAAATAAATAAATAAATAAATAAATAAATAAATAAATAAATAAATAAATAAATAAATAACACCAGCAGAACTGCAAAAACTGCGCTACTTGGAACATCATACATCTTAAGAAGGTACTTGGTTGATACCTAGGACGCTGGCAGCAACCCGTATCAACCATCAGCACTGGTCAATGCTATTTGTGATGTCTTTTGAATGTTCAGTTGACTGAGTTTCATTTTAACCCTCGCCTTTTACCCTGCCATATAAATTTATTGATCCCAATCTGCCAATCTTCCAAATTTTTATCTTTTAAATTGGCTGTTAACCACCCTGAGTCCTTCGGGAGAAGAGCGGTATACAAATGCAATTAATAAATAAATAACACCAGCAGAACTGCAAAAACTGCGCTACTTGGAACATCATACATCTTAAGAAGGTACTTGGTTGATACCTAGGACGCTGGCAGCAACCCGTATCAACCATCAGCACTGGTCAATGCTATTTGTGATGTCTTTTGAATGTTCAGTTGACTGAGTTTCATTTTAATGAATAAAGTAAATAATAAATAAATAAATAACACCAGCAGAACTGCAAAAACTGCGCTACTTGGAACATCATACATCTTAAGAAGGTACTTGGTTGATACCTAGGACGCTGGCAGCAACCCGTATCAACCATCAGCACTGGTCAATGCTATTTGTGATGTCTTTTGAATGTTCAGTTGACTGAGTTTCATTTTAATGAATAAAGTAAATAATAAAAAAAAAAAAAGTTGGCCACGCCCACCGAGTCACATTACACCCCCCCAAACCACTCCCACAGAACCGCTAGTAACAAATTTTACATTTCACCCCTGCCATGGAATATTTATACTGTGTATTATGTTTCATCGCACTGTCGGTCAGATGTTCAGACTGCATTTACCCTGTCTATGCCTTTTGCAATTGACTGAAGATAAACAGAATTGTAGAAGTTGATAAATTGTGGACTTGTTTTGGCGGGGGAGGGGGATGACGATTATCCTTGAAATATATTGATCAGTATTCAACTGGAAAGGGGCAATCTATGTGTAAATGGGGTTCCCCCCCAATCCACTTTTTAAATGTCTTGTTTTAGTTTTGCTTTGTCTTTATGTGCTTTTTGTTTCTTTTGTTTTGGAGATTGCATTTTAATGTTGTGAATAAAATTATTATTATTGTTATTATTAATAATAATTTTATCCAAGAATTTTATAAGATACATCAACAAATTGCAGCTTCCTGCAATCACATCTCGCCTGGACTACTGCAATGCTCTCTACATGGGGCTCCCCTTGAAGAGCACCCGGAAGCTCCAACTGGTCCAGAATGCTGCTGCGCGGGTTATAGAGGGAGCACCTCGTGGCTCCCATATAACACCTATCCTGTGCGGGCTGCACTGGCTCCCGGTGGTCTTTCGAGTGCAATTCAAGGTGTTGATTACCATCTTCAAAGTGCTCCATGGCTTAGGACCGGGCTATTTACGGGACCGCCTACTGCCACAAACAGCCTCCCACCGACCTGTGCGCTCCCACAGGGAGGGCCTCCTTGGGGTACCGTCGGTGAAACAATGTCGTCTGGCAACCCCCAGGGGTAGGGCCTTCTCTGTGGGGGCTCCTGCCCTCTGGAACGAGCTGCCTCCGGGGCTTCGCCAACTCCCCGACCTTCGGACTTTCCGCCGTGAACTGAAGACTCTTTTATTCTGTCGAGCTGGGCTAGCCTGATTAAGTAATTTTAAATGGGGTTTTAGTTTTTATATTACTTAGTTTTTAATTTTGGCCACTATTTATATAAATTTTAGTTTTGTTTTTATTGTATATTTATTGTATCTTTTAAATTGGCTGTTAACCACCCTGAGTCCTTCGGGAGAAGAGTGGTATACAAATGCAATTAATAAATAAATAAAATAAATAAATAACACCAGCAGAACTGCAAAAAACTGCGCTACTTGGAACATCATACATCTTAAGAAGGTACTTGATTGATACCTAGGACGCTGGCAGCAACCCGTATCAACCATCAGCACCGGTCAATGCTATTTGTGATGTCTTTTTGAATGTTCAGTTGACTGAGTTTCATTTTTAATGAATAAAGTAAATAATAAAAAAATTAAGGAACGGGACTGTAGGCAGTGATGGAATCAGCCAGATTTCTTTGAACAACCAGTTCACCAAACTGCTCAGAAAGCTAACAACCGGTTCTCCTGAAGTGGTGTGAACTGGCTGAATCTCACTATTGCTGTGGACTACTCAAGGTAGCGTCAAAATATCAAATTTTCCTCTTGGCACGTTTTGTCTCTGCTCCAGTGGTGGAATTCAATTTTTTTTACTACTGGTTCTGGCTTGGTGGCATGGTGTGGCATGGTGGACATGGCTTGGTGGGCATGGCAGGGGAAGGATATTGCAAAATCTCCATTCCTACCCCACTCCAGGAGAAGGTACTGCAAAAATCTCCATTCCTACCCCACTCCAGGGGAAGGATACTGCAAAATCCCCATTCCCTCCCCACTCCTGGGGAAAGGATATTGCAAAATCTCCATTCCCACCCCACTCTGGGGCCAGCCAGAGGTGGTATTTGCCAGTTTTCCAAACTAATCAAAATTTCCACTACCGGTTCTCCAGAACCTGTCAGAACCTGCTGGATTTCACCCCTGCTTTCCCTGTTTTTAGGCTATCTCTTTCTTCTTTTCTGCTAGAGTAAATAAGTAGTCGCACTGTCGGTCACAACTTTCAATGACGTACCAAGTAATGATGCATTACTTTATCTTACTGTTTCAAATTTCATTTATTTCGGCTTGCTGCTTCAAATTTCCTTTAGTTTATCTTAATTCCTGCCTATAACTGGTTTCCTGTGTAACTCAAGATTTAATAAATCTCATTAATGCTGATTTTACTGTAAAATAGCATCAACATCGATCCTTTGTGGTATCAATTATTCCAGAACAGCTAAACATAGGAACGCAGCCCTATCAAAGCTTAAATTTGTTGCACTTGTAATCTATATAATGCAGAATCATTTATTTATCAAATGATTCACAAAATCGTTTTTGTTGCACTACTAATTTAATGCAGAAGTTAAATATCTAGCCCATAATCAATTCATACCTGCCACTTAGCCTAAAATGTTTCAAGGTGCTGCTGTTTATTGCAATTGACTGCCGCTCAGATTTGCTGGTCCTACGTCTGTTTTATTTTATAGAAGATTATCTGATACTTTTGAGAATTGCTACAAAGGGACTGCTTTGTGGCATGATAAACATTTCACATCTTGTGTTCGCTGTGAATAAAAGATGGGACATATAGTTTCAGAAACTGTGTTTGGCAAAGGAATTTGATATTTAAGGGATTGTTTTCTTGCAGAATTTCATCACCCAGCTAGGGGACATCGTCAGGGCTAGAAGAGAGAGGGGTTTGAAGGGAGGAGGAAGAGGAGGAGAAGGAAAAGGAGGAGGAAGAGGACTATGGGGTCCTTGGTGCTCTCTGAGCTTGGTTGTTTACTTGCAGATATTTCATTACCTAAAACAGTTCTAGTACTGATGATATTACCCAGTTTGGATAATGAAACATTTGCAATCTCAGAGGGTACCAAGGATCCCTCCTTTCAACCCTGAGCTAAACTTTTATAAATAAAGAAAATGAATAAATAAATAAAATTTTATAAATAATAAAATAAAACAAAACCCTTTATTAATTTCATCTATCCCTTGCTGCGGCATTCTTTCGTTCCCCTTTCAGTTTATTCACCTGTTTCCTTGTCATGTTTTGTTTGCCTCCTCCGGATCTCCCTTCCCATTTTTTACCCGTCAAAAATAATTAAGATTCTGCTTCAGAAATCACAGAAAACTGATTAACAAGTAGAAGGCTACTTAAGCGCGTTCGATACTGAAAAATAATTACTTACACAGCACTGAAAGAAACCAACTCTCCGTGTATGTGTTTCTCGGGCAGCGGTTTTGCAAAATCCGATTCTTTCACTAATCATTATCTAAAACAACAGGGGAAAAACATTATTTGTTGTCTGACTTCACCCTGTTTTTTTTTACCTGTGGCGGGAACTCCAGTGGAATTTGCTCTTTAATCCCAGCTCGGTCTAACTATGTTGCAACCATTCGCAGCAGAAGAAAAGAACAGATGAAGTAAGAGTTATCTCGGGGAAGTGCTTTTTTTTTTTTAAAAAAAGCAAATCAACAAACCAACTTTTGCTTTAAACAAAGAACATCTGTGCGTTGCAAAATGTTACAACACAGGATAGGAGAGAACAGATTTAAAAGAATTTACTTGGGGAACTGACAAAAAAGCTATACTGCAAAGAAGATTTAAAAAAAAAGAAATGAGTGCAATAGAAGTTGGAAATAAGATATTAGACAATCACTCCAAGCATTGGGCCAGATCCCATGGATCTGGTGTCTATGAAATACCACAGGGTTTCTAGACTCGTGGATGAGGAAAAATTACAATTTTATTTCGCTAACTTCTACATGAAATTAAGCTTTTTCTTCAGTGATAAATATAGGCACTTTTGTTTTTCAAAGAAAAAAAAACATTTTATCAAACGAATATTTAAAAGCACCGTAAAGAACAAAAAGGGAAAAAGAAATGGAGGAGCGAAATGGATATTTATTTATGTATTTTATTTATATCTTGCCTTTATAATTTTTACAAATAATTCAAGGCACACAAACGCACACAATATTCTTTCCTCTTCCTCTTTTTCTGACAAGAACAACCCTGTGAGGTGAGTTGGCCTGAGAGAAAATGAGTGGCCCCTAAATCACCCAGCTGGTTTTCATGGCTAAGGCTGGATTAGAACTCACAATCACCTGGTTTTTAGCCTGGTGCCTTAGACCATTAGACCATCCAAATATATACGGTAGATAAAGAGGGTTTACAATAGCAATAGCACTTAGACTTATATACTGCTTTACAGTGCTTTACACACAGTGGTGAAATCCAGTTACCTTCACTACCGGTTCGGGAACGGGAGTGCGCAGCACGGGAGCGTGCCTCTTCTGTGCATATGTAGAACCTTTTATGCACGCATAGATGGTAAAAAAACAGGATGTGATGACGTCCCAGCAGGTGGGTGGAGCGTCTCACCACCGCCGCTACCGGTTCAACAAACTGGATAGAATCAGGGGGATTTCACCGCTGTTTACAGCCCTCTCTAAGCGGTTTACAGAGTCAGCATTTTGCCCCCAACAATCTGGGTACTCATTTTACCGACCTCGGAAGGACGGAAAGCTGAGTCAACCTTGAGCCTGGTGAGATTCGAACTGCCAAATTGCAGACAGCTGACAGTCAGCAGAAGTAGCCTGCAGTATTGCACTCTAACCACTGCGCCAACGACTGTATAGAATTGAACATGACTAGTGAGAGTCACATTAATTATCCATATAAGATGATATTAACTAATTATAACAATCAAATCAATAATCAGTCATTCGCAAAAATTCAAAACTTAAATCTTCAGTCTTTTGTTTGAGTGCAAACTAATTTGTTATCTTTGCCTTACATTTAATACGTTTTCTTCAATTCTTACTGGAAGTCATTTGAAACAGATAACTGATCCTTAATAAAATATTTTTACTGTTGCTATTTTTCCTACACTTTTTACTTTTCCCATCTTAAAAATGCCTGCCATTGTGCGTTTCTAAATCTGTAAATGGTGATTCTTAAGTAATGCCTTGTTACATTTATTTCAGTAAATTCCCAAGTACCTTAATTTATCCTCACAGCCCATAGAAACTGTGGCCATGAATCACAGGAAAAAGGAGATGGGATATCTAAAACCATATTTGATGAAGCTGTTTTTTTTGTGTGGCCATTTTCCTTTCTCTTTACAAATGATAATAAAAATTAAATAAGCAAACCAAATGGCAGAAAATAATGATGGCTTTTGTGGAACCCTAAAGGAACATAATGTCTGATTAGGGAATCTCCAATGATGGAATTGTATATAATTTTTATTAAGAATTTATATTATAATTAAAGATAGAAATGTGAATAAAAAGTAAAATGTGTAGGAAAAAAAAGAAAAAAGTTAATATAATAAAGAGGAAAGAAATATGAAAAGAGGTGACTTTCAACCTACATATTTTCACAAATATAATAATAATAATAATAATAATAATAATAATAATAATAATAATAATAATAATAATAATAATAATAATAATAATTTTATTTAATTTGTATACCGCCTTTCTCCCGAAGGACTCAGGGCGGTGCACAGCCAAAATAAAATACAAAAAGAACAGCACATACAATACTAAGAACAACCCCTTAAAAAACTTATTCAATTGGCCAAAATTTAAAATACAATAACACCCTATAAAATTTACAAAAATTTAAAACCCATAAAAACAAATTAAAATTTTAAAATCAAGCCAGTGATTATAAAGAAATATAAGGAAATTCTTCACTCTCTCTTTACATTTATCTCTTCATCCCATATCCCATCTCATCTATAAAGTAATCTATAAAACAACATTTTTCCTGGTGTGAGTAGAAAGTCCATAAATGGTTGCCAGAAGTAACAATAGGTCCTGTTTTAATCTTGATCAAATAAACCAACTTTACATTCTTTCCTTTTACTTCTAACAGCATAGCATTAATCTAAAGTTCATTCAAATATTGTCATAGGATCTGATTCGTTTTCATTTTTAATGCCCCATTGCACACAGTTCTTTAAGGTTTTAACAATTCTTTTTGTCATTCCAAAAGGGAAAAAAAATATCCAGGTTACTCTCTTGGTTTGTCATTTGTACTTCCCTTTTAAATTTGAACACCTGAGCTCATTTCCCCCCTCCCCCTGTTGATCCAGTAAAAATCTTTTTCCAAGTCATTTTCTAGGGCTCCCAGTTGTAAATCCATTTTCGATATCATTTCCATCTTGTCAAATTTGTTCTACATCTGTTATTCCTTCAACCACACATTTTGACATAGGTTAATTCATAGACACAGTGTTGTGTCTTCGGCTCCTGAGCCTGGCTTCTTGGCAGAGAGTGACTCAGAGAGTGAGGGGGAAGAACCAGCAGGGCTTCCCTCTGCAGGACCTTCCTCTCTGGCTCTGCTCCAGGTTCCAGAGGCAGGCCAGGTGGAGGAGATGATGAGGCCTCTTTCTCCCGCACCTTCCCCCTCCCAGGAAATGCCTCAAGACTCAGCTGCTGACAATCAGTCCTGGTTAAATCCCAGGCATCGCAGAAAGAAGAGGCGGGAACAACAAAAGAAGGGGTGGGGCAGGCCTAGAGAGTGCTGAGTCACGGAGCCACACCCCTCAGGGTATAAAAGCAGGAGGAGCTGCTCTATAGCTTCTTGTGATGGACAAAAACCGACTCTTGGAAACTTTGGCTGCAACATTTTGAGACTAAGACTTTGGCTTCTGTTTATTTCTGAACTGCAGTTACGCTGGCTTCTGAGGAGATAAGAGAACTTGGCAGGCAATCACAGGTTCATTGCCAGAACTGATATCTGTCGTAGGAGTAAATTGCTGGCAAATATAGTCAGCTCGTGTGTCTTCTTGGTTGTGGTTGGGGAGGACAGAACACACAGACAATGCTGAGGTTGTGGATATTGTGGTTATTTTCTGAGTCTGGATTTTCTGGATTTTCATTTTTTGGGGGGGGGGTACCATTTTGCAACATTTGACAGGCTTGTAAATATTTCCTCTACCTAAAACTTTAGTGCATCTCCTCATCTAAAACTTTGGTTCAGAAAAATTTCGCTATCTCTTCTGGCATAACAGCTGGCTGGGGTAACTTCTTGTTGTCGTTAGTTGTGAAGTTGTGTCTGACCCATCGCGGCCCCATGGACAATGTACATCCAGGCCTTCCTGTCCTCTACCCTCCCCCGGAGTCCATTTAAGCTTACGCCGACTACTTCAGTGACTCCATCCAGCCACCTCGTTCTCTGTCGTCCCCTTCTTCTTTTGCCCTCAATCTTTCCTAACATGAGGCTCTTGTCCAGTGAGTCCTTCCTTCTCATTAGGTGGCCAAAGTATTTCAGTTTTATCTTCAGAATCTGGCCTTCTAAAGAGCAGTCAGGGTTCATCTCCTCTTGCTTTGTGTGAAAGCATTGTGTGTTTCTGTGTGTCCTACTTTCAGCTGTGGAAAAGTTAGTGAAGTCAGCAAGATTTGCTTTACCCACTGACTCTCACTTTTACACAAAATGCGGGGAAGTTTCCTCCATGTGAACTTCAGGAAAAAAGCAACACCAGTGTGACGACGCTCTCATCTTATGTGTTCCCCACTGGCTCCAGTTCTGTCAGAACATCTGTTGTTCACAGAGAAGGAGGAAAAGTAAAAACAAAACCAAATTTGGAGGAAGGAGATAAAGAGATCATACTTTGTATCCCAAGATAGCAAATTAATCTGATCACTCCAGGCTGTGAAAATGTGTGGGATCACACTTCTTTGATTCTCCTGTGAGTACTGTACCTCCCACTCACCCGACCTCCGGTGTAGTTGCTGATAACGAGATCATCAGGGAGGAAGTTTGTTTAAAACTGCCCTCCTTTGTTTGTAAACAGAAACAATAACAGGGATGGGGTGGGGGGAAAGAAGCTGAAATTTAAGGATTTGTGATAAGAGCAGAAATGGTGGAGAAAAAGACAAGGAAGGTCAAGAATTGGTCAGTGCCAGGTGAAGATGAACTGCATGGTTTTTATTTATTTTTATTTATTTATTTATTTTATTTATTTATTTATTTGTCATAACAATATATACAAGCGTTACATAAAAGGTTATAAATATATGAACGTATATATGAGGAGAAATGAGGTACTAAAAACGTGTATATACATAGGGAAAGAAACAGTAGGACAGGAACGGTAGGCACGTTTGTGCTCTTATGCACGCCCCTTTAGAGTCCTCTTAGGAAAGTGGTGAGGTCAACCGTGGACAGTTTTTGAGTGAAACCTTTGGGGTTATGAGAAGAAACCACAGAGTCAGGTAATGCATTCCAAGTATATACAATTCTGTTACAGAAATCGTGTTTTCTGCAATCTAAACTGGAACGGTTGACATTGAGTTTGAATCTGTTTGTAGCTCTTGTGATATTGTTATTGAAACTAAAAAAGTCATTGACAGGAAGGACATTACAACGGATGATTTTATATGCTAAACCCAGATCCAGTCAGGCGGCGAAGTTCCAAGTTTTCTAGACCCAAGATATCAAGTCTGGTGGAATAAGGTATTTTATTAGTTTCAGAGGAATGGAGAATTCTTCTCGTAAAATACCTTTGGACACGCTCAACTGTGTTGATGTCAGATATATGGTAAGGGTTCCAGACAGGAGAGCAGTAATCAAGAATTGGCCTAACAAATGTTTTATATGCTCTGGTCAGTAGCGTGGTGTTTTTTGAAAAGAAGCTACGTAAAATTAAGTTGACAACTCTTAGAGCCTTCTTAGCTATGTAGTTGCAGTGGGCTTTGGAACTTAAATCGTTAGATGTAAAAACTCCAAGGTCTTTGACAGGGTGGGGGTCATCTGCGAGGCAATGTCCATCAAGCATGTACTTTGTGATTGGGTTCTTTCTTCCAATGTGCAAGACTGAGCATTTACTGGTTGAAATTTGTAGTTGCCAAATTTTAGACCAGGCAGATAGATGATCAAGGTCCTTTTGAATTGTGGATGCATTTTTGGTTGAGGTCTGCTCTGCACCCATTTGTTGCCAAGCAGTTTAACAGCACAATGCAAGGAGCTGACATTGAAGAGTTGCTAAACTCTGGCCAAACCTACCTGAAAATGACAGAGCCAACAAAAAGGGCATCACCAGGCATCTATAGGTCAATTACCTGTCTACCAACAACTTTCAAATTGCTAACTAGTGTGGTAGCTGCTGCAGTTCAACAGCATCTAGTTGAAAGCAAGTTCTTTGCACCCAAGCAGAAAAGAGTAGCAATAGCAATACTACTCAGACTTATATACTGCTTTGTAGTGCTTTCCAGCCCTCTCTAAACAGTTTACAGAGTCAGTATATTGCCCCCAACAATCTGGATCCTCGTTTTACTGACCTAGGAAGGATGGAAGGCTGAGTCAATAGCAATAGAACTTAGACTCATATACCTCTTCACAAAGCTTTTTCAGCGCCCTCTAAGTGGTTTACAGAGTCAGCCTATTGCCCCCAACAATACGGATTCTCATTTTACCAACCCCGGAAGGATGGAAGGCTGAGTCAACCTGAGCCTGGTGAGACGGGCTACATAAGGAAAGCTATGCAATTAAGTTATGTGATTACTTGAGGTTCATTTTTGCATTTCATGCAGATAACTCGGTATTAAAGTTTCCCTTGAGTCAATCTTGACTCCGCAGCATCACTTCCTGGACTTAATTGATGCAGGTCCCTTGACAAGGTTTCAAAAAAAAGGGGTGGTCACATATCCTTCTTCCAGAATGATTACTTCATAGTAAAAAGGTGAAGGTTTCACCTGTCCAGTTGTGTCCAGCTGTAGGGCACAGTGCTTGTCTCCATTTCTTGGCTGAGGGAGCAGTGTTGTCCAAAGACAATTTCCATTGTCATGTGGTCAGTGTGGCTTTATTCCAAAGGCACCTGGAACACTGTTTTCTTTCCGCCAAAGTGGTACCGCGTTTCCCCGTAAAATAAGACCTGGGTCTTATATTAATTTTTGCTCCAAAAGACACCTTAGGTATTATTTTCTGGTTAGGTCTTATTTTAGGGAAAATACAGTACATTTAGTACAAATGTACCCATCTGGCTGACAATCTTAACTGGCGCTTATTTTGGGGGTAGAGCTTATATTATGAGCATCCTGAAAAATCATGCTAGGACTTATTTTCCAGCTGGGTCCTTTTTTCAGAGAAACAGGGTACCATTTACAATGCTTTCAAATTGTTAGGTGGGCAGGAGTTGAAGCAAGTGATGGGAGCTCACCCCATCATTGCAGAGTTCAGGTCTTGAACCTGGGCTGTCAGCTGGCCACTGAGCCATTGCGCCCCAGCTAACAAGTATAAAATGACAACATCAACTCCAGATCATTTCACGCACAGCCCCACAACTGTACAAGTGACCAATTGAACGGAAGAGGAAACTGGCAGAAGAAAGTCCAACAATTGAAATAACAAATATTAAAGTTGAAAAAAAAAATCCATTCTTTCGAATGTTGCCCAACAAAATAAGGTGGCTGAGAACCTGGAAAAAGAAGATGAGGGAGTGGTAGAAATTAATCTTTGAGGACTGAAAGCTTGTCAGTCCTGTTCTTTGAATCCTGCCTCCTGTAAAATAATCTGTGCTTGTCTACCCTGAAACAATTGTGCAGCAAAATGCCACAAACACACACACACACACACACAAACACATACATACACACACGTAGTACACACAGGGTTGAGAAAAGCTAGTTAAAATGCAGAGGGAGAAAAGCATTGATAACAATTGCATTTGCTCTTATATCACAGCTCCAGAGTGAGCAAAACTGTATTGTATTCATCTAAAAAAGACTGGGGAAAAATTGTCTTCCCAAACGCTTTATCTCTAGAAAGAGAGGTCATCTTAAATTCACTGGGCATCCAATAAAAGGAAAATAATTCTCCCCCCCCACGTCTAATCTTTCTTTGAAGTAGGCGATTATCTTAAATTTGAAAATAAAATTACTTACTTTTCAGATAAATCCAGTGGTAGAAAAAAGAAGTCAGGGTTGGACGGTGGCTAACTTTGGGAGTTAACAATGAAATCAGGGGTAAACAGATGTCTTTTTAAATATTTTGGATTTCAGCTCTTATCGGCTTCTACCAGCATAGCCGATGGCAAAGAATTGGGTGAGCAGTAGTCCAAAATCACTGGAGGTGACCAATTGCCTTTTTCTAACTGAACTGTAATAATAATAAAAAAGATTCTATCCATATATTATTCTGGCATTTCTCTTTGCCTGAATTCAGAGCCATCAGCTGAAATGTCTCAATAAGCAGTTTTTAAGGTGGGTCCAAATGAGAGAATAACAGAATAACAAAGTTAGAAGGGACCTTGGAGGTCTTCTAGGCCGCTGCTGAAGCAGGAGCCCCTATACCATTTCAGATAAACAGTTGTCCTGTTAACAGTTTTAAGATCTCTTCTTAAAAATTCTAGTGATGGAGCACCCACAACTTCTGAAGGCAAGCTGTTCCACTGATTAATTGTTCTAGTGGATAAACTTCTGACTTGCTGTCTATTCGGAGCTACAAACTGAGCAATATGATACACGCAGTACAAGGCAGTGAAACATGTACAGATCTGTATATCGGAGAAACAAAACAACCATTTCACAAATGCAGGGCATCACATAGGAGAGCAAACCCATCAGGATAAGATTCAGCAGTCCATCTGCATTTGAAAGACAAAGGTCACCCCTTTGAAGACAGCAAAGTCCACATTCTGGACAGAGGGGATCGCTGGTTTGAAAGAGGGCTCAAAGAGGCCATCTACATCAAAATTGAACAGCCCTCTCTCAACAGAGGGGGAGGGATACGACATCATCTATCTCCAGTCTACAACACAGTCCTTTCAGCAGTTCCAAGAAGACTCCATGCCCTTTTGCACCATTCAGGTGACCCTGAGGACACAGGTAAACCTTCAAGGGGTCTCAAGAAGATGGAATAGGGGCTTGCTCCATCCACTCCAAGCATCAGCCTGGTATTGCAAGTGGTCTCAATAGCTCTCTAAAAGAATGCAAATGACCAGCTGTCTGCAAGGAGTATAAACCCTTCCATCCTCACCACTTAGTCAGAGCTGAAGAAGCTACTTGGATGAGAAGCGAAATGTCTTCAAGGAAAAAAATAAAATCTAATTGCCTCTTGGGGCAGGGGGAAAGGCACTTTTGGGGCAACCATGACCTGGATGACTGAGAATCTCTACAGACTTTTAGCTATACAATTCATCCCAAATTGAACCTTTGAATGGTGTGGGAGTAAGACTGAGAACCTCCATAGACATTCAGACCTACCGCCACACATTTCTAAATGTTGAAGGATCTTAAGATGAGAACCATGCCTTAGACTGTTGCCATGATATTGAGATCCACACACAATAATATTATCTTTCAGAGCAGAACCTACCACTCCACTGGTTCTCCAGATAAATGCCATAGACTTTTATTTCCCACTGGCATGGTTTGGTTCTTTATTTGCCCAGCTTATATATAGATATATCTGCTCGGGCCATTGTCAATCGATTCAGAGCTGCTTTCTCGCTGATTGTAATTCGTTCCCAGATCTGCTACCTTTGTGGGTCGAAACACTGCTTGCTGGACAGCTGTGTTTTCTCTAACAGTCCTGGGGGGGAAGCAAGCTGACCACCAGCCCAGGCGCTGGTTGTTTTTCAAGCTTCAGAGATGCCTTGAAAGCAATTAGATTTGAATAGCTTCCTGCCAACTTGTTTGCCAACTGAGAATAAATCAGGAAAGTGGAAAACAGAATCTGTGAAGCCAGCCACTGAGAATAACAGAAGTTTATGACCAGCCAGTTCATCTCTCTCTCTCTCTCTCTCCCTCCCTCTCTCTCTCTCTCTCTCTCCCTCCCTCCCTCCCTCCCTCCCTGCCACCTACTTTCTCAAAAAACCATGGATACGTTAAACTTTTAAAAGTTTTTTTAATGCATCCCTTTGATCTCTTTAAAGCTCCTGAATGCCCCACATGCATTTTTGAAGCATGACATTCAAGACCTACACTTGGGCTGGTCTGACATTCACGCTACTCATGGGCCTTGGAGATGGCAGGCATGGAACCCTGATTTTATTTTAGGTAAAATCCCTTGAGCTTTCTGCCACAAATTATGATGTTTTTGAACTGAAAGGGCACAGTCGGACTTCCTACTTTATATTTTCTTCTCTGCACAAGCACAGGGCAGGTGGGAGAGTTGCAACAAAATCGTAGTTCTTCTTCTCTTAGTAGAAGATTTCATGAATGTTCCAATTGTTGTGACTACATTTAGGATATGATTCTTGCACCATCAGTAGAATCAGGAGAAAAATACTGTCAGGGTTCCAAGTAACATCCCCAATGAAAGAAGACTCTAAGGCTTGAGGTTCCTCAAAGTTCCATTTTATGAGACATCTGGGAAAACCCGAATCTGAAAGCTTCCATGTTTTCCCCACCCAAAGGAAAGTCCAAGTCCCTTCCTCTGCACCCACATGTCCATCACATGGTCCAATCAATCCACTGTCCCAAATGGAGATGCCTCCCAGTTCCACCCCTCCAGGTGCAGGGCAAAATATCCTTGACTCTCTGTGAAAGGAATGTTATTATGACTATATATTTCCCTTGCTCCATACAGTCCCCCCTCCCAGTTTTGTGAATGTGGCAGGCCTGAAGATCTAATGCAAAAGATGGCTTCCAGGCCTGACAAATACTTTATCAGTTCAGACACCTTCAATTCAGGGACAATACAGTGAGTTAAGGGGGAATTATGGAAATGTTGCATAGTACTTGGTGAAAATATTTATTTTTGAAATATTAAAACATTTTCTCTGTTCAAGGTCCATAATGTCATAAGTAATTTTCTTTTCATTTTTTTAAAAAAATGATTACACTTATATTAAACTATCATCATCATTTCTCATTCCTTTCCTGTAGGACCAGGTCTAGTAGTCAGGCCAGAAAAGAAAGGACTTGCTTTGGTGATATTTTCACATCGGCACCAATCAGTGCTTTGGCTTTATAAAAACGCCATGACTAAGGAAACCTAAAATCCAAAAACCTGACTATTCTATTGCAGAAGGTCTATTGTCTAGCTTTAAAATCATGTACAGTAGAGACCTTCAAGCTTCTAGGTTCTATCATATTACAAGACTTAAAATGGACACCCACAATCAAAAAAAGTCATCAAAAAAGATCAACAAGGAATGTTCTTTCTGCGCCAACTCAGGAAGCTCAAACTGCCTAAGGAGCTGCTGGTTCAGTTCTACAGAGGAATTATTGAATCTGTCATCTGTACCTCCATAACTGTCTGGTTTGGCTCTGCAACCAAACAAGACAAACACAGACTTCAGAGGATAATTAGAACTGCAGAAAAAACAATAGCTACCAATATTCCATTGAGGACCTGTATACGAGTCAAAAAAAGGGCTGTGAAAATATCTACAGACCCCTCGCATCCTGGACATAAATTGTTTCAACTTCTACCCTCAAAACGACGCTATAAGGCACTGGCAACAGAACAACTAGACACAAGGACAGGTTTTTTTCTGAATGCCATCATTCTGCTAAACAACTAATTCCCACAACACTGTCAAATTATTTACTAAGACTGTATTACTATTATTCTTCTCATCCTTCCTATTACCTATCTCCTCCCACTTATGACTATAACCATGTTGCTTGTATCTTTACAATTTATATTGTTTTATTTGTTTCCTAGTATGATTTGATTGTTTATTTGTACCCTATGGCTATCACTAAGTGTTGTATCTTATGATTCTTGATGAATGTATTTTATTTTTCTTTATGTACACTGAGAGCACATGCACCAAAGACAAATACCTTGTGTGTCCAATCACACTTGGCCAATGAAGAATTCTAATTCTAATTCTAATGGGGTATGATTCTTAACAAAGGCTAAAATAATCCTAGTAAAATGCATGCATAGAATAATGAGTGGGCTGGGAAGAGCAATGATAGATAGATAGATAGATAGATAGATAGATAGATAGATAGATAGATAGATAGATAGATAGATAGATAGATAGATAGATAGATAGATAGATAGAGATAGATAGATAGATAGATATAGATATATAGCTTGAAATCAATATGTGCTCAGTAATTAATGTGATCACACCATGATGGCACATGTTCCAATGAAGGCTCAGAGAAAGCGTGTGAAGTGACAGCATCAAGCAATTTCACACTTCAGTATGTTTAATTTCCACAAGATGTTTGAACAAGATAGCAAGTCACAGCTGTGTTCTGTCTTGCAGACAGTCTCCACGTAATTTTCATCCTGGCTCAGGTAAGATGGATAATTGCCAAAAGAAAAGGTGTAAATTGAATGGCCAGTGTAAGTAGTTTCTGATTGTTCAGTTGTGCATATGATCCAAGCTTGCCAACAGGCATATAAATCCGACTAGTTCAGCCTCACTTACCCCTGAGGGCCAAATTTGATGCGTTGTCCTGGACAGCTTTTAAAAAGCAAATTACAATGAAGGGAGAGGAATTGTAGATCAAGTGGAGGAATATGCAGGAAATAGTATATCTGAATCTGATTCTATTCTTGACCCACTTTGATGGCAGTATCTAGTCAACTTTGTCCAGAGCTTTATCAATATCACGTGAAGTGTTAATACCACTCTATGATGCCTTGGTAAGACCACACTTGGAATATTGCATTCCATTTTGGTTGCCATGATATAAAAAAGATGTGGAGACTCTAGAAAGAGTGTAGAGAAGAGCAACAAAGATGAGTAGGGGACTAGAGGCTAAAACATATGAAGAACGGTTGCAGGAACTGGGTATGTCTAGTTTAATGAAAAGAAGGACCATGGGAGACATGATAGCAGTGTTCCAATATCTCAGGGGCTGCCACAAAGAAGAGGGAGTCAAGCTATTCTCCAAAGCACCTGAGGGTAGAACAAGAAGCAATGGGTGGAAACTAATCAAGGAGAGAAGCAACTTAGAACTAAGGAGAAATTTCCTGACAATTAGAACAATTCATCAGTGGAACAACTTGCCTCCAGAAGTTGTGAATGCTCCAACACTGTGTTGTGCCTCGCTCGCCCCCCCCCCCCCCCCCCACAGCCGGGCCCTTCTCATCTCCTGCCAGACACTGATAGTACAGGAGAATGTCCTGGCATGCCTCCAGCCCCCAGTCCTGGCACCATGCCCGGAGAAACTGAGCAAACAAACCTCCCTCCGATAGCATGTGCGCCTGAAGCCAGCCATGAGCTGGGATTACCGGCAGCTGGGGACAAAATGATGCAGTGGACAGATCCTCGCTTCCGGAGAATGGAGAGGTGACATCAGCAAAAGGAAGGGAGGGGCAGGCCTGGATAAGTGCTGAGTCATGGAGCCACACTCCATGGCCTACATAAAGGATCTGCTTTCTGGCATTCTCTGAGTCAGGCAAAATCTAATTGGATTCCTGCCTGCCCTGAGGACTCTGATAGGACTTTGGCAGAGCTGCAGAGGCACGCTTGATTCGGACTTCCCCAACCTGGCCGTCAGAGGAGGAGTGGGACACGACACACTGGAAGTTTTTAAGAAGATGTTGGATAACCATTTGTCTGAAGTGGTGTAGGGTTTCCTGCCTAAGCAGGGGGCTGGACTAGAAGACCTCTAAGGTCCCTTCTATTCTATTCTGTTCTGTTCTATTCAGAGCTAACAGAACAGAATAACAGAGCTGGAAGCGACCTTGGAGGTCTTCTAATCCAACCTCCTGCTCAAGCAGGCGACCTATACCATTTCAGACAAATGACTGTCCTGTCTCTTTTTAAAAGCCTCCAGTGATGGAGCATCTATAACTTCTGAAAGCAAGCTGTTCTACTGATTTATTGTTTCTCACTGTCAGGAAATTTCTCCTTAGTTCCAGGTTGGTTCTGAACTTTCAGTTTTCTGCCTGTTGAGCACGTGCTCTGTGCCGATCATAATGTTTCAGAAGTTAAAGAAAGGAGACACCGCTGTTTTCAGGCAAGTAACAATGGAAAGACAAGCAAAGAGCCACTAAAAGCAATTGGATGATAGCCAAAATGCCAGGTATGGAATCCACCTGATAACCTTTCAGGAAATTAGACACAGACTTTCATAGCTAGGCCAGAAAAGAATTAGAATACTTTAGAATATTTTATTTGGCTAAGTGTGAGCAGACACACAAAGAATTTGTCTCCAGTGCAGAAGCTCTCGGTGTACATGCAAAGCAAAGAGTAATAATCATCATCATAATGATGATACCAATAAGAGGGGGTAGTGGAGAAGATGAGAAGGATAATAATACTACAGCCATACGACACGGGTGAATATAACAATAGCACTTAGACTTATACACTGCTTCATAGTGCTTTACAGCCCTCTCTAAGAAGTTTACAGAGTCAGCCTATTGCCCCCAACAATCTGGGTCCTCATTTTACCCACCTGGGAAGGATGAAAGGCTGAGTCAACCTTGAGCCTGGTGAGATAGATAAATGATAGATAGATAGATACAAGAATATATTATATAATATAATAATATATAAGATAAGATAAGATACAAGCAAACAATAGATTTAAACTTAATGTTAACCGCTTCAATTTTGATTGCAGAAAATATGACTTCTGTAACAGAGTTGTTAATGCTTGGAATACATTACCTGACTCAGTGGTCTTGTCTCAAAATCCCCAAAGCTTTAACCAAAAACTGTCTACTATTGACCTCGCCCCATTCCTAAGAGGTCCGTAAGGGGCGTGTATAAGAGCACAAACGTGTCTACCATTCCTGTCCTATTGTTTTCTTTCATTATATCCAATTAATATAGTTATTGCTTGCTTATGCTTATATATTATATAATATAATATATAAGATAAGATAAGATAAGATAAGATAAGATAAGATAAGATAAGATAAGATACAAGCAAACAATAGATTTAAACTTAATGTTAACCGCTTCAATTTTGATTGCAGAAAATATGACTTCTGTAACAGAGTTGTTAATGCTTGGAATACACTACCTGACTCTGTGGTCTCTTCTCAAAATCCCCAAAGCTTTAACCAAAAACTGTCTACTATTGACCTCGCCCCATTCCTAAGAGGTCCGTAAGGGGCGTGTATAAGAGCACAAACGTGTCTACCATTCCTGTCCTATTGTTACCTTCATTATATCAAATTAATATAGTTATTGCTTGCTTATGCTTATATATATATGCTTATATATATATGCTTATATATATATGCTTATATATTATATTATATAATATAATATAATAATATATAAGATAAGATACAAGCAAACAATAGATTTAAACTTAATGTTAACCGCTCAATTTTGATTGCAGAAAATATGACTTTTGTAACAGAGTTGTTAATGCTTGGAATACACTACCTGACTCTGTGGTCTCTTCTCAAAATCCCCAAAGCTTTAACCAAAAACTGTCTACTATTGACCTCACCCCATTCCTAAGAGGTCCGTAAGGGGCGTGCATAAGAGCACAAACGTGTCTACCATTCCTATCCTATTGTTTTCTTTCATTATATCCAATTAATATAGTTATTGCATGCTTATGCTTATATATTATATTATATAATATAATAATATATAAGATAAGATAAGATAAGATAAGATAAGATAAGATAAGATAAGATAAGATAAGATAAGATAAGATAAGATAAGATAAGATAAGATACAAGCAAACAATAGATTTAAACTTAATGTTAACCGCTCAATTTTGATTGCAGAAAATATGACTTCTGTAACAGAGTTGTTAATGCTTGGAATACACTACCTGACTCTGTGGTCTCTTCTCAAAATCCCCAAAGCTTTAACCAAAAACTGAGCAAACAAACCTCCCTCCGATAGCATGTGCGCCTGAAGCCAGCCATGAGCTGGGATTACCGGCAGCTGGGGACAAAATGATGCAGTGGACAGATCCTCGCTTCCGAGAATGGAGAGGTGACATCAGCAAAGGAAGGAGGGCAGGCCTGGATAAGTGCTGAGTCATGGAGCCACACTCCATGGCCTACATAAAGGATCTGCTTTCTGGCATTCTCTGAGTCAGGCAAAATCTAATTGGATTCCTGCCTGCCCTGAGGACTCTGATAGGACTTTGGCAGAGCTGCAGAGGCACGCTTGATTCGGACTTCCCCAACCTGGCCGTCAGAGGAGGAGTGGGACACGACACACTGGAAGTTTTTAAGAAGATGTTGGATAACCATTTGTCTGAAGTGGTGTAGGGTTTCCTGCCTAAGCAGGGGGCTGGACTAGAAGACCTCTAAGGTCCCTTCTATTCTATTCTGTTCTGTTCTATTCAGAGCTAACAGAACAGAATAACAGAGCTGGAAGCGACCTTGGAGGTCTTCTAATCCAACCTCCTGCTCAAGCAGGCGACCCTATACCATTTCAGACAAATGACTGTCCTGTCTCTTTTTAAAAGCCTCCAGTGATGGAGCATCTACAACTTCTGAAGGCAAGTTGTTCTACTGATTTATTGTTTCTCACTGTCAGGAAATTTCTCCTTAGTTCCAGGTTGGTTCTGAACTTTCAGTTTTCTGCCTGTTGAGCACGTGCTCTCTGTGCCGATCATAATGTTTCAGAAGTTAAAGAAAGGAGACACCGCTGTTTTCAGGCAAGTAACAATGGAAAGACAAGCAAAGAGCCACTAAAAGCAATTGGATGATAGCCAAAATGCCAGGTATGGAATCCACCTGATAACCTTTCAGGAAATTAGACACAGACTTTCATAGCTAGGCCAGAAAAGAATTAGAATACTTTAGAATATTTTATTTGGCTAAGTGTGAGTAGACACACAAGGAATTTGTCTCCAGTGCAGAAGCTCTCAATGTACATGCAAAGCAAAGAGTAATAATCATCATCATAATGATGATACCAATAAGAGGGGGTAGTGGAGAAGATGAGAAGGATAATAATACTACAGCCATACGACACGGGTGAATATAGCAATAGCACTTAGACTTATACACTGCTTCATAGTGCTTTTACAGCCCTCTCTAAGCAGTTTACAGAGTCAGCATATCGCCCCCAACAACCTGGGTCCTCATTTTACCCACCTCGGAAGGATGGAAGGCTGAGTCAACCTTGAGCCTGGTGAGATAGATAAATGATAGATAGATAGATAGATAGATAGATAGATAGATAGATAGATAGATAGATAGATAGATACAAGAATATATTATATTATATATTATATAATATAATATATTATATTATAATTATAATATAATTATATTATAATTATAATTATAATATAATCATTATATAATAATTATATTATATATATTATATATAATATAATATAATATAATATAATATAATATAATATAATATAATATAATATAATATAATATAATATAATATAATATAATATAATATAATAATATATAAGATAAGATAAGATAAGATAAGATACAAGCAAACAATAGATTTAAACTTAATGTTAACCGCTTCAATTTTGATTGCAGAAAATATGACTTCTGTAACAGAGTTGTTAATGCTTGGAATACACTACCTGACTCTGTGGTCTCTTCTCAAAATCCCCAAAGCTTTAACCAAAAACTGTCTACTATTGACCTCGCCCCATTCCTAAGAGGTCCGTAAGGGGCGTGTATAAGAGCACAAACGTGTCTACCATTCCTGTCCTATTGTTTTCTTTCATTATATCCAATTAATATAGTTATTGCTTGCTTATGCTTATATATATATGCTTATATATTATATAGTTACTTTCATGCTTATGCTTATATATACTGTTGTGACAAAATAAATACAATACAAAATACAATAGCACCTAGACTTATATACCGCTTCACAGTGCTCTACAGCCCTCTTTAAGAGGGTACAGAGTCGGCATATCATCCCCAACAATCTGGGTCCTCATTTTACTCACCTTGGAAAGGTGGAAGGCTGTTGTGACCCAGGTTCCTGGACCCGGACTCCTGGACTCGGATGATTCAGAAAGTGAGGGAGAAGACCTGGCAAGCCCTGCTTCTCTTGAGCCCTTTCCCTCCCTGGCACCCACTCAAAGGGAGGAGGAGGGACCAGCAAGGCCTGATTCTCTCGAGCCTTCTTCTGATTTGGCAACGCCCCAAGAACAGTTTTGGAGTGATGCAAGTCTGCGCAGGTGTGACCGGCGCGCACAGCAGAAGCAGCGTTGGGATAAAGCCAAGTCATAATTGTCATGCAGTGACATCTGCAGAGACTATAAATAGGAGGCGGGACTTCCTGGTTTTTTGTCTTGGACAAAGCAATGAATTTGCGCGGGCAAACTGTATCAATGGAGGGAAGAATATATTCGTGAGTAATTCTGGCCTTATCTATAATTTCCTTGTTATCTCCAGAAACTTGGCAGGCCCATGGGTAGACGTGGCCAGGACATTTATATATATGTAAATAAATCAGAAAAGGAGGCCTCTGACTGACTCTTTGCTGGGAGTATTGGGGGAAGGGAAACAGAACAAAGGCTGAGTCAACCTTGAGCCTGGTGAGATAGATAGATGATAGATAGATGATAGATAGATAGATAGATAGATAGATAGATAGATAGATAGATAGATAGATAGATAGATAGATAGAACGATAGCATTTAGACTTGTATACCGCTTCACAGTGCTCTACAGCCCTCTCTAAGCAGTTTACAGAGTCAGCATCTCACCCCAAACAATCTGGGTCCTCATTTTACCCACCTTGGAAGGAAGGAAGGCTGACTCAACCTTGAGCCTGGTGAGATTCGAACTGCTGAACTGCAGCTAGCAGTCAGCTGAAGTAGCCTGCAGTACTGCACTCTAACCCCTGCACCATCTCAGCTCTATACTTAGACATAAAACAGCACTGTGAGGATTATGTGTTCAGCAGAGTGGAAAAAACTATCCCAGGGTCGAATTGTTTTGGCATGCAATGCCCTATAAGTGGCGTCCCAAGGAGAGGAGTTGCAAGTGGTTTATGTCCAGGAAGTGAGGATTCTGTAGATGTCATGGCCTCATCGGATCCCAGTTCGGAGGATGAGGAGGAAGAATTGGAACCGGGACCATCTGATAGGGATGGCACATCTCTCTTGGAATGTTTGGAGAAGCCAGGGGGCTGGGGATGATGCTGTCCCAGGCCCCTCAGGCATTGGAGGAGGTGGTCGACCAGATGGAGAGCTGCCTGCTCACATAGATATGGGGGAGGATTGGTTGCAGACAGGCAGTGGTGCTGGCAGGCAGCAGATCCCCTCTGAGGAGGAACAGCTGCCTCCCACACTTGATCCAAGGGAGAGTAGAACGGAGGCGAGCTCAAAGGAGGACTGCCAGGCTGCTCAGGAGAAGATTTTCCCAGGGAAAGGAACACCTGGCGTGCATTGACTTAAGGCAGGGGTCCTCAAACTTTTAAACAGGGGACCAGTTGGGGGGGCCGGGCCAGCTGGGTGGGCATAGGTAGGTGGTCATGTGGCTGGATGGGCATGACTAAGTGTTCACGTGACTGGGTGGGCATGGACAATTTAGCAGTCCATTAAACAATACACACAAATTAAACTTTAATTTGTTATGTTCCCGGGGATGGAAAGCAGGTTATTGAAGGGATGTGGCTGCCTTGGGGTGTGTATGAGGGACTTCTGTTTTTTTTCCTGTCTCTCTCTCTCTCTCTCTCTCTCTCTCTCTCCCCCTCCCTCCCTCCCTTTCTCTCTCTCTCTCTCTCGCTCCCTCCCTCCCTCCCTCTCTCTTTCTCTCCCTCTCTCTCCCTCCCTCTCTCTCTCTCTCTTTCTCTCCCTCCCTCCCTCCCTCTTTCTCTCCCTCTCTGGAGGCCAGGGAGGCCAAAAACAAACCCGTTTTTGGGCTCCTTGGGCTCCATTACCACTCTGTCACTCAAAAATGGGTCCATTTTTTGCCTCCCTAGGCTGTCCCGTTTTTGATCTACTTAGCCTCCAGAAGGTGGGTGGGGGCTGACGGGTAGGTGGGGCAATGTGGGTGGGGCAGCCTCATGGTCCCACATGGGCCAGATTAATGGCTTCAGCGGGCCATATCCAGCCCGTGGGCCGTAGTTTGAGGACCTCTGTCTTAAGGAGAAGCTGGGTGTGTGTGTCTTACACAGAGTTGGTGTAAGTGGCTTACACTCCCCCGGTTTTCACTCATGCTCCTGCCTGCCTTTGCCTTGTGGACTTCCCTTTGGCCTTTGCACCTTGACTCTGGACTTTGGCACTTTCTCTTAGGACTTTCTCTATTGTTTACTGGCTTTTGTTTGAGGGACTGAGGGTGTAGTGTGTCTTCAGGGTAGGGTGGGGTCAGAATGGGAGTTTTTGTCTCAAACTATTGGCGCTGTTGTGTCTTGCCCACCCTCAGAGCAGCCGGGGCCTTCTTACCTGCTCCCGAACACTGAGGAATGTATGCCTCCCGGCCCAAGTCCTGGCTCCATGCCCACACAAACTGCAGAAGAAGGAGCATCTCCCGGCCCCAGTCCTGACTCCATGCCCAGGCAAACGGAGCAGCTAGACCCCTCCCCCTCCTCCACAGCATGTGAGCCTGAGGAGGGTTTATTCCCAACAGCTGCTGATTGGTGTGACCCTCGCATCAGAAGGCTGGATAGGCGGAGGCAACAGAAGGAAGGGAGGGGCAGGCCTTAATGAGTGCTGAGTCATGGAGCCACACCCCATGGCCTATATAAAGGATCTGCTTTCTGGCAGTCTCTGAGTCAGGCAAAAGTCGAACTTATCTTGCTGAAGTCACTTACTGGTCTCCTGCCTGCTCTGAGGACTTTGCTAGGACTTTGGGCAGAGCTGCAGAGGCAAGCCTGATTCGGATTTCCCTGACCCGGCCGTCAGCGGAGGAGTGGGACACGACAGGCGCTGCCTGATTCTCCACCAGGGTTTCACCTCAGTGTTTGAAACCAGCCAATCGGTGCAGGGGCTCGAGGTCTTTGGGAATAGAGTGGGGGCTACAGTTCAGAGGGAGGCTCTGTCCGTTTGGAGCCTCCTGAGGTGGCTGAGAGCAACGTAGGGGAGGGATACAGCCACAAAATCCTGGGATTAGAAAACTTAGAACTCCGTCGACTCCGACAAGACCTGTGTTTAACACACAGAATCATCTATTGCAATGTCCTTCCTGTTAAAGACTACTTCAGCTTCAATCGCAATAATACAAGAGCAAACAATAGAGCAGGGGTGAAATCTAAAAATTTTCCCTACTGGTTCTGTGGGTGTGGCTTAATTGGTGGGCGTGGCTTGGTGGTCAGATGACTGAGTGGGCATGGCCAATAACAATAAATAATAAAAATAATAAACAAAGTATAAAAAACAATAAGAGGTATCAAAACTTTCACACTTTACACACACACAACACAACACAACACAACTGACTCACACACAATGTAAAAGCAGCTGCATTTCACACTTCACACAGCCACAAAAAGCTCAAAAACCAACTTCACACTTTACACACACACAACTCACACACACACACGCTCACAAAATGCCATATACAGCTTTCTGAGATTTTGTGTGTTTGTGTAGTTAGAGTGAAACACTACAGAAACACCCCAAATCTCAGAAAGCTGCACAAATATTTTATTATTTTATTTTATTGTGGACTTCAAATCCCAGAGTTCCTCAGCCAGCAAAGCAGGAAATCAAAGCAAGCTTTTTTTTTTTCTTCAGTAGCTGAAGAAAACATGCGGTTGCCAGCCCGAAAGAGCAGTAATTATAGGTAAGTGAGGAGTGGGACACGACAGGCGCTGCCTGATTCTCCACCAGGGTTTCACCTCAGTGTTTGAAACCAGCCAATTGGTGCAGGGGCTCGAGGTCTTTGGGAGTAGAGTGGGGGTTACAGTTCAGAGGGAGGCTCTGTCAGTTTGGAGCCTCCTGAGGCGGCTGAGAGCAACGTGGGGGAGGGATACAGCCACAAAATCCTGGGATTAGAAAACTTAGAACTCCGCCGACTCTGACAAGACCTGTGTTTAACACACAGAATCGTCTATTGCAATGTCCTTCCTGTTAAAGACTACTTCAGCTTCAATCGCAATAATACAAGAGCAAACAATAGATTCAAACTTAATGTTAATCGCTTCAATCTTGATTGCAGAAAATATGACTTCTGTAACAGAGTTGGAAGGAATCCTGCAGGTCATCTAGTCTAACCCCCCACCCAAGCAGGAGACCCTACACCATTTCTGACAGATGGCAGTCCAATCTCTTCTTGAAAGCTTCCAGTGATGAAGCTCCCACAACTTCTGAAGGCAAACTGTTCCGTTGGTTGATTGTTCTCACTGTCAGAAAATTACTCCTTATTTCTAGGTTGAATCTCTCTCCTTGATCAGTTTCTATCCATTATTCCTTGTCTGGCCATCAGGTACCTTGGAAAATAGCCTGATGCCTTCCTCTCCGTGGCAGCCCCTCTAATATTGGAACACTGCCTATCATGTCTCACCTGGTCCTTCTCTTCACTAGACTAGCTATGCCCAGTTCCTGCAATTGTTCATCGTACGTTTTAGCTTCCAGTCCCCTAATTATTCTTAGTTGCTCTTCTTTGCACTCTTTCTAGAGTCTCAACATCTTTTGTTATAGCGTGGTGACCAAAACTGGATGCAGTATTCTAGATGTGGTCTTATTAAGACTTTTTAGGGTGATATTAGTACCTTACTTGATCTTCATTGTATTCCTCTGTGACAGTGAATCTCCCCTGAATTGTTTCATCTATAAGATATTAGGAAACTCAATTATATACTTCATCAGGTGGGAAGTATACTTGGGAACTGGCCTTGGTGGTAAAGTTATTTTAATTGTATACATGAAATCAACAGTTCCCCCCTCACTAGAATTTAGGGAGGATTAGCTAAGTCATGATTTCTTTAATGCCTATAGATAAGAAGCAAACGTGGTATTAAAACTTCGCAGCCTCCCTGGATCGAAATGCTGCGTGACAGATGAGTCTAAAATTCGCAGACCAGGAGCCTTTTTTCCCCACAGGATTTGTCATTCCATTTTCCATTTGAAAAAAGTTCGACACAATTCTCTTTGCCCTGATTGTTGGGCTCCCCGGGCAACCAGTTGACGTAAGTGAGGGGTTGATCGTTCAGGTACTTAAATGTCCCTTCGGTCTTTAAGTCAGTTATGCCAAGGAAGGCCGATTTGTTGTAGAGTACCACAATTTTTTGGACAGCATCGTTCTCTGCGGCGGTTCTCGGGGCCGCAAGCTGGCCTCCGCCCGTACACCTTTGTCTCACATCCTCGAAGTTGCCTTCATAGCCATTGGTTATGAACACTTTGTTGCCGACTATGCGTCCGCCTGGGAACGTATGGCGACTAAAATGATGACAGTAACAGAGCCACAGAGTAACAGAGTTGTTAACGCTGGTGGAGAAACAGGCAGCGCCAATAGTACGAGGTGAAAAGTCCTAGACCCATGAGGGGCCTTACCGGCCATTGTAGGGCCGTTTGTTGTGGCCTTTAATCAGAGCAATAAAGGCCTCCATTGCTGCCTGCCTCTGAGCTCTGTTATCACCTGGGTCATAACAGTAGATATTTTCTCAGCCCTCCTTCTGACCCGCGCAATATATATTCCTGTTACGGAAGGCAGGTATGCATGGCTAGAACTATTCTTTGAACCCAAGAGAACGACACAAACCATAAGAGCAGCCAGACATTGATTTCCATGTGCTGCTTTTGACCTATTGACTGATATGTTTGGGATAATCAGATTTATGCCTGTAGTGTGGCTGCTATGAATGCTGATGGCACCTTCCAGTTCCCTTCCAAATGATCAGTTACCACATATTCAGTTTCTTCTGCAAGGCGGAAGAATCACCGGATTCAGAAAACCTTGTTCAGAAAGCCTCCGAAACCACCACTCCCACCAACACTGACATGGCAAGCCACTAGTCCATAACGGAAAGCAAATTTCACTTTCTTCTAGGAGCACCGATGATGTTACCTAGGTGGGTCATGAAATGTCTGCAAAGAAAAAAACAAGTTCTAGCATCTACACTTCCTTGGAACAAACCCATAAAATGTCCTTATGGCCGAATTAGGATATTTATCTCCATCACATTTGTGATTCCCTACTGGAATGAAATCACCACCAACCAACACCATATGCTTCCTACTTTTATAAACAGGCTACATTGGTAGGGGGAGTTTCTGCTTGCATATTTGTAACTAAAATGATGACAGTAACAGAGCCACAGAGTAACAGAGTTGGAAGGGATCTTGTAGGTCATCTAGTCCAACCCCCCACCCAAGCAGGAGACCCTACGCCGTTTCTGACAGATGGCAGTCCAGTCTCTTCTTGAAAGCTTCCAGTGATGAAGCTCCCATAACTTCTGAAGGCAAGCTCTTCCATTGGTTGATTGTTCTCACTGTCAGAAAATTATTCCTTATTTCTAGGTTGAATCTCTCTCCTTGATCAGTTTCTATCCATTATTCCTTGTCTGGCCATCAGGTACCTTGGAAAATAGCTTGATGCCTTCCTCTCTGTAGCAGCCCTTCAAATATTGGAACACTGCCTATCATGTCTCACCTGGTCCTTCTCTTCACTAGACTAGCTATGCCCAGTTCCTGCAATTGTTCATCGTACGTTTTAGCCTCCAGTCCCCTAATTATCCTTTGTTGCTCTTCTCTGCACTCTTTCTAGAGTCTCAACATCTTTTGTTATAGCGTGGTGACCAAAACTGGATGCAGTATTCTAGATGTGGTCTTACTAAGACTTTTTAGGGTGATATTAGTACCTTACTTGATCTTCATTGTATCCCTCTGTGACAGTGAATCTCCCCTGAATTGTTTCATCTATAAGATATTAGGAAACTCAATTATATACTTCATCAGGTGGGAAGTATACTTGGGAACTGGCCTTGGTGGTAAAGTTATTTTAATTGTATACGTGAAATCAACAGTTCCCCCCTCACTAGAATTTAGGGAGGATTAGCTAAGTCATGATTTCTTTAATGCCTATAGATAAGAAGCAAACGTGGTATTAAAACTTCGCAGCCTCCCTGGATCGAAATGCTGCGTGACAGATGAGTCTAAAATTCGCAGACCAGGAGCCTTTTTTCCCCACAGGATTTGTCATTCCATTTTCCATTTGAAAAAAGTTCGACACAATTCTCTTTGCCCTGATTGTTGGGCTCCCCGGGCAACCAGTTGACGTAAGTGAGGGGTTGATCGTTCAGGTACTTAAATGTCCCTTCGGTCTTTAAGTCAGTTATGCCAAGGAAGGCCGATTTGTTGTAGAGTACCACAATTTTTTGGACAGCATCGTTCTCTGCGGCGGTTCTCGGGGCCGCAAGCTGGCCTCCGGCCCGTGTACACCTTTGTCTCACATCCTCGAAGTTGCCTTCATAGCCATTGGTTATGAACACTTTGTTGCCGACTATGCGTCCGCCTGGGAACGTGGCGACTAGAATGAACAAAAAGAAAAGGCACATTCTTAGGTCAGCGTCAACATCAGCCATTGTGTAGTAAATGATTACACTGGTGCACGTTGAGGTCAGGTCAACTCGCCATAGGAAGAGAACATTGGTTCTTAAATTACTACTGTTAGCAATATGTCATTTTCCCAATCATCCTGGCCTTGGAAAATCTCCAGTGGTTTGTCCAGAAATACAATGGGCCCATAGCTATTATATGTACATGCTACCCATTTTGGCTAGAAGTGCCTCTGCGTGGTTTACAACCAAGTAAATATGAAATAAGTAATATGAAATATTAACATTAAAATCAACTTAAAATTAAACAAAAGTGGCAAGGATGGGAGATAGGTCCAAGCCATACCAAAATTGCAGGATTATTTTATTAATAAAATAAAATCTGAGGGAGATGAGCAGTTAATAAGTATAAAATATAAATAAAAACAAATAAAAGAAAATTAGGGTATTTTTTAACTCTTTCTTTGTAAATCTTTGTAGATCCGAGGATTGTTTTCCTAGAAAGTAACTTTACAGTCTCCTTGCAAATTCGTCTTGTCCACTGTGTTGTACAGTAGGATACACATATATACAATAATTCATCCCTGCACTGATAGAACTAATTGTAAAAACCTGGTTGTGCCAGGGAAATAATGCGATTCTCCTTGTTGTGTTGTTTTACTTTATCTCATCTGCTGCCCTTCCACACTTGTTACTGAAAATGCAAGAGACTGCCTTGAAGGACATCCTTGCTTCCATGAAAAAATGTAGAAACTTCTCGTGAACTTTCTTTTAAATGAAGCTTTCCTCTGACACTTACACAACACCAATGATTAGAGCAGTTGAGCATCTTCAACTCGTGAATAATTTGCAAATACGGGGCAGCAGCACCAATGGTGGTATTCAGTTGGTTTGGACCAGTTCGGACGAACCGGTAGTGGCGACCTGTGGGTTGCCCCCACCCCACCCCACCCGTCCCCCTGCTCCGCCCCGGTGCTATGCTGTCCTATTTAGCCACATTTTCTAAGCTGCTTGCATGCATGCAAGCCACATGCGCAAGCAAAGCACATGTGTGGAAGGCTACTCGCATGTGTGGAAGGCGCATGTGCACATTTTCGGCGTGCGGCGAACCGGTGGTAAAATTATGTGAAACCCACCTCTGAGCAGCACCTTCCCAACTATTAACACCTGCTGTCAAGCTTTCTACAGTAGTTCGGGGCATATGGGAGCTGCTGCATCACACCTGCAGATATGCCTTAGTTCTTCTAATCCATCGACTCTTTGCTAGGAGATCAAACTCATCCAGAGGGATTTGTGTATTCTGCACATCGTTTTTACCTTTTTGATATGTGGCAAAGCTGGCCTGTAGAGCTTTCAGCTGTCCTTCCAGGGCGCTAACTTTAGTCTTCAAAAGATTGACCTCTAAAAGAGAACAAGATGATCACAATCTGCAAGATATTGGACTATAGCATCACGAATAGGAAAACGCTGGAATAAAACAATGTAGGAGAAGAGCAGGCAGAACTGGGAGGTGGAGTTAAGTGCATCATCAGCTTAGAGTCATTACATTGCCACAAATGATCTAAGTCCATTGCCTATTGAATTCCATTGACTCTTAGCTGATCCCAATTTACCCTTGAATTTTAGTTGACTAGATGGTTGTGCATACACAAGTGATAAATCTTTTCTGAACTTTTGTGCCGGATAGCCGTTGAGTAACCCAAACATTGACTTCCTTTCCCATGTGCCTTTTCGTTGCTGAAAATATAGGTGGACCCCACCATCCCTTTAACAACTAATACATTGACAATAGGCTGATGGAAACATCAAACAGATTCATCTCAAATATTAACCACATCCCTGCTAAAAAGGACACTGAAAGGTTGTCACAATGACACGAAAAGGACCAATTCGAAATGTTCTGCTAAAGGTTGTTAAATGACAGTTTAACAAGGAAGCAACATTCATCTCACTCACCTGAGAGACCACTATCACCTTTTATCCCCCTTTCACCCGTGGTACCCTTATCTCCTTTGGGTCCAGGAGAACCAGCTTTTCCCACTGGCCCTTGGGGACCTGGTGGTCCTTGCAGTCCTGTTGTAAGAGATCAGACCAGCAAGTGATTTAAGGTTGATAAACATTTTAAGATGTTGGTAAAGAACACACGAGTGGGATGGAAACCTAACTGTCTTTAGACTAAATCTTCTTTGAGTCTAGCTCAGGGGTCGGCAACCTTAAACACTCAAAGAGCCACAAAGGTCCTTACCGGAAGCCCCCCATTCAATTGTGGAGCCGACTGGAAGTCTGGTTCCCCCACCATAGAGTCTCCTCCTAGCGCGGCATTCTTTTCCCTCTACCTGACCTAACTGAAAGCCCTATCAATTGTGGAGCTGACTGGAAAACCCATCCCTTGCCATAGAGTCTCTTTCTGGTGTGACGTGCTTTTCCCATAACCGGAAGCTCCTCTCAAAATTGTGGTGGTGACAGTAAGCCGCAGCAGAGGGATGCAAGAGCCATATGCGGCTCCAGAACCATGGGTTGCTGACCCCTGGTCTAGCTCAATTCTGTATTTGCTGTACCTTTGCTCTACCTTTCTCAGCAAAGATATTGATGTAGGTTCTCACTGCCACCTGCTGGGATGGTTTCCAGCTTCTCAATTCAGCCTCCAGTCTAGGGATTTCCTGGTGGATGCCATCCAACTGCCAATTGGCCTTGACTCTGTTTAACTTTTGGAGATCAGCCAATGTTGGTTAGGAGCTGCCATCTGCTCCAACTTGAAAATAAAGTGCCTTCAATATCAGGCTCAACTCCTGAGGAATACATGGGCGACATCTATGTAGCTCCTTGACTTCTTAGACTTCATTGGCCAAATTAGATGGAATTCAGTTCATGGATTTTTGATGGTTCCACCTAACTTGGTCTATTTGCTTTAAAAAACCAAACCAAACCCAAGCAGGTGGCCACCAATCAAAAAAGAGCAAAGAGAAGGGACCAAAGTCAGTCTCATTTTTCATTGAGAGCTCATTTCCCAGGCTGCAAAATTAGGGTCACAAAGCTAATGGTTCTCCAGCATCTGTATCTCTCAGCAAAACTAATTACGGGACAAATTCTTTATAGGAGGAGACCCTCAAGCACTGTTACTGCTCTGGGTTGCAAAACCGCAGATGGTTATGAAATGGAAGCAAAAAGATGTCGGAAACTATTTTTATATTTTTTTTGGCAGCTCACTACTACTGGTCCTAGACATTATTTAGGAGCTGGGTGGAAAACTGTGAAGGAAGACCAGGATTGCAGACTCGAGAGTTGGGACAGGGAGGAAAAGCTTTTCAAGAAGAAGCCAAGGTTCTATAATCTTGTCAAGAAACCTGGGTGAGAATCACTGAGCTTTTGGGTTATCTCCTTGTCCCAGTTCTTGGTTATCTCCTTGTCCCAGTTCTCCCTTTTTACAATCCTGGAATCCTTTAATTTTGGGGTAGAATTGGGGCAATTATGCCAGAAGAAATATATTTCCCTCTTTTTCATTTTCTTTCTTTCTTTCTTTCTTTCTTTCTTTCTTTCTTTCTTTCTTTCTTTCTTTCTTTCTTTCTTTCTTTCTCTTTCTCTCTCTCTCTCTCTCTCTCTCTCTCTCTCTTTCTTGAATATCTACTTCTGTCTTCTGGTTTTGAAAGAATGGAAAACCTTTCGCAAGACTTTGCTTCCTGCCCTGTTTGCTCTTTCTAAAATTACCCCTCCCCTTTTCGTTCTCTCACTTGTCTACATTTCAAAGCCCTCTTCTTTCTTGCCTCCGGTCACTTCTTGAAACTGAGAGTAGGATAAACAACCTATTTGCCAATCTGATTGACACAAGGATCCTGCAACAAAAGCCAAAGCCATGCTTGAAATCCAACCAACCGCAATGTGGCACAACTCTTGACATAATACCTTTGACACCCGTGTCTCCTTTTGCTCCCTTTTCGCCCACTGCTCCTTTGGCCCCAGCTGGTCCAGGGGCACCTATTTTGCCTTGGGGTCCTGGAGGGCCAAGGGCTCCTTTGAGACCTACAGTGATATTGAAGATATAAAAAATGACATGCATAAATGAGTCAGGCGCGTTGCAAAAATAACGATCACCAAACAGGAACGTTATTTCCAGTTTGCAGTTCTACTTTGTTAACACACAATACATGGATAGGGCAGACAGCCTCCAAATCTAATCCATTTTTGCATAAAATTAACCTGATGCTTCTAAATTCATGGCCACCAGACTTGTCATGGCATTGCAACAAAACCAATCAGAACCATCAAAAAGTAGGAAAGGTAAGCTTTCTTGCATCTGATGTTGAAGTGGGCTGCCTCCCATCAAATCTTCCGTTTTCTTAGTGTTTTTTGTGTCCCCGAATTCTTGGATGTTAGACCTAGCTCTCTATTTGTTTTAGAATTATTTATAGCAACTATAGGTAAAGGTAAAGGTTCCCCCGCACATGCGTGCTAGTTGTTTCTGGCTCTAGGGGCGGTGCTCATCTCCATTTCTAAGCCAAAGAGCCAGCGCTGTCCAAAGATGTCTCCATGGTCATGTGGCTGGTATGACTCAACACCAAAGGGGTATACAGCATTGTTACCTTCCCACCAAAGTGGTTCTTGTTTTTCTACTTGCATTTTTACATGCTTTCGAACTGCTAGGTTGGCAGAAGCTGGGACAAGTAACAGGTGCTCACCCTGTTATGCGGCGGTAGGAATTCGAACTGCTGACCTTCTGATTGACAAGCTCAGCATCTTAGCCACTGAGCCACTACATCCCCATATAGCAACTATAATGGTAAAGGTTCCCCTCGCATATATGTGCTGGTTGTTCCCGACTCTAGGGGGCGGTGCTCATCTCCGTTTCAAAGCCGAAGAGCCAGTACTGTCCAAAGACGTCTCCGTGGTCATGTGGCCGACATGACTAAATGCCAAAGGCTCACAGAACACTGTTACCTTCCCACCAAAGGTGGTCCCTATTTTTTCTACTTGCATTTTTTATGTGCTTTCGAACTGCTAGGTTGGCAGAAGCTGGGACAAATAATGAGAGCTCACCCTGTTAAGCGGCGCTAGGGATTCGAACCGCTGAAGTACTGACCTTCTGATCGACAAGCTCAGCATCTTAGCCACTGAGCCACCGTGTCCCCATATAGCAACTATAAGCATAGGTAAATTCAAATCTAGACTCAGCATCCAATAGCTGTAGATGCATTGGAGAGAATGTATAGTTCTATGGGGGGTTTTTTTGGTCCATGTATCTTATTTACAGTTTTATCCAAATTCTTCTCAATTTAAAATGCATTGTTAACTCCCTAAAAGGATTTGAAGACTGAATTTGGAAAGCTGCTTTGACCTTGCTCAGTAGCTTGGATAAACTCACTGGTCCATTTTGTCTGAAATGGAGTAGGGTTTCCTGCCTCGGCAGGGGGTTGGACTAGAAGACCTCCAAGGTCCCTTCCAACTCTTTCCCATGGTGACGGTTGAACAGGAGATCCCTTTGGGACATTACAAATGGACTGCAAACGATCTCTTAATTGATGTCTGAAAGAATACAGCCGCATTGACCCATTGAACACAACTGTTACACTATTTTTCAATAATTACTTTTTAATCAAATTCCAAAGGATAAATAGAGGGAATTGGGGGAAGCCCCACACCTAGAAGAATGAAATATTTTGGGGAGTATTAAAAGAGGCAGAATATTATATTTCATGAGCCTTGCTGGCGCAGTGCAGTACTGCAGGCTACTTCTGCGGCCTGCCAGCTGCCTGCAATTTGGCAGTTCAAATCTCACCGGCTCAAGGTTGACTCAGCCTCCCATCCTTCCGAGGTGGATAAAATGAGGACCTGAATTGTTGAGGGCAATATGCTGACTCTGTAAACTGCTTAGAGAGAGCTGTAAAGTACTGTAAAGCGGTATATAAGTCTAAGTGCTATTGCTATTTCCCCAAAGGAGAAATGGAGAAACATGCTCTTAAAAGACAGAAAGCAGACTCAGTCTTTCTTAATAGCCCCAGCAGACATTTTGTGCCTATTAAGAAAGATTGGGCCAACCTATTCACAACACAAAAAACCTTCACCTCCAGGGGTGGTATTAGGAAATGGCTATTTGTCTAACTAGTTAGTCAGGCAATATATAAACCAACTATGTATGTTTGCAGTAAGAAAGGTATTATATTGCTTTAAGACTGTGTTGCACCATCATGCATCCTGATTGGCTGAGCTCTGTAGCCAATGTACTTAAGAAACGCTGAATTATGATTTGTGGGGACACTACACTATTGTTACCTGCTGATATGCTGCAACTGTATATTTGAACTCTATGCATGATCATTGCACTCAAGACTGAGTGGCTGTGGATGCCGGCACCCCGGTACAGTCGACTGCAACCGCAGCTGACTGTTGGGGGCGAGTTATTGGCCCCAATGGAAAGATGGCGCGCAGCTTGGGTGTCCTCCTGGATGGACGACTGTCGTTTGAAGATCATCTGGCGGCCGTCTCCAGGAGGGCCTTTTACCAAGTTCGCTTGGTTCGCCAGTTGCGCCCCTTCCTTGACCGGGATGCCTTATGCACGGTCACTCATGCTCTTGTCACTTCTCATTTGGATTATTGTAATGCTCTCTACATGGGGCTGCCCTTGAAGTGCACCCGGAGGCTTCAGCTAGTTCAGAATGCAGCTGCGCGGGTAATAGAGGGAGCCTCACGTTGCTCCCATGTAACACCACTCCTGCGCAGCTTGCACTGGCTTCCTGTGGTCTTTTGGGTGCGCTTTAAGATTTTGGTTACCACCTTTAAAGTGCTCCATGGCTTAGGGCCCGGTACAGTCGACTGCAACCGCAGCTGACTGTTGGGGGCAGTTATTGGCCCCAATGGAAAGATGGCGCGAACTTGGGTGTCATCCTGGATGGACGACTGTCGCTTGAAGATCATCTGGCGGCCGCTCCAGGAGGGCCTTGCAAACCCTGAATCCCACGTGGGCCTGTTCCAATGAAATAAACTATGTCAGAAAAGAGAGACGAATGTACTCAGGAGCAGGGGTGGGTTCCTGGGGGTTTAGCAGGATTCAGGCGATCCTCTAGCCAAGGATTGCTGGGGTTCGGCAAACTCCCAAATGGCACCACTAGATGGTCATTCTCACCCCACCCCACCCCACCCCGCCCCTCCCACCCACCCTACCCCTCCCAGGAGTCGCCACGTGGCCCATTCATCTTTCCAAGTAAGTGCAGGGACCGTGTCTGAGAGGGTCTGGGAGGGCAAAAACTGGGCCTACCAGAAGTTCTGGAAGCCTGTTTCCAGCCTCTGGAAAGCCTCCAGAGCCTGGGGAGGTCAAAAATGGGGTCCCGAAGGGCCCACCTTTCAGGAGGGCCTTTTACCAAGTTCGCTTGGTTCGCCAGTTGCGCCCCTTCCTTGACCGGGATGCCTTATGCACGGTCACTCATGCTCTTGTCACTTCTCATTTGGATTATTGTAATGCTCTCTACATGGGGCTGCCCTTGAAGTGCACCCGGAGGCTTCAGCTAGTTCAGAATGCAGCTGCGCGGGTAATAGAGGGAGCCTCATGTTGCTCCCATGTAACACCACTCCTGCGCAGCTTGCACTGGCTTCCTGTGGTCTTTCGGGTGCGCTTTAAGATTTTGGTTACCACCTTTAAAGCGCTTCATGGCTTAGGACCCGGGTACTTACAGGACTGCCTGCTGTTACCTTATGCCTCCCACCGACCCGTACGCTCTCACAGAGAGGGTCTTCTCAGGGTGCCGTCCGCCAAACAATGTCGGCTGGCGGCCCCCAGGGGTAGGGCTTTCTCTGTGGGAGCTCCTACTCTTTGGAACGAACTTCCCCCTGGTTTACGCCAATTGCCTGATCTTCGGACCTTTCGCCATGAGCTGAAAACGCATCTATTCATTCATTGGCTTAAAAGTTTTATTTCATTTTAATTGGGGTTATTTATCAATTTTAGGGTTTTAAATTGATGGTTTTAAATTTTGGCCATTAATGTATATGCTTGTTTTAAGTTTTGTTTTAATGTGTATATTGTGTGGTTTTATCATTTGGCTGTACACCGCCCTGAGTCCTTCGGGAGAAGGGCGGTATAAAAATCTAATAAAACTAACACTAAACTAAACTATTTACTGATTCTTTAATATTTACTGACTGTTGTGTATTGAACTGTGTTCTTGGCTGAACCTAAAGAATCAAATTTATATTCTCCTCCAGCCAAATTCTAAGAACAGGACATGACCCTTTAGGGCATAATAGGATTAACCCACTACCATTTAGGAGAAGACACAGAGCTCACTACATTACACAATCTCCTAAGGGCATTTCAGACATTGCACAACCCCCCAGCAGCATTTCAGGACCTGTATACAAATCCTGGCACTCGTCTAGCTCATTTGTCAGCTGCCCTAGAACCACTGTTCATCCATAAAGGGAACCTTTCTTTCCAATCAGCCTCCATTTTATTCCCGGCTTGGACCCGGACCTGGGATTTTTCTTCCTACAGAGTCAATCCCACTTAATTAAACAAACTTACCTATTCCTCCGTTGACACCTTTCTCACCTTGTGGGCCAATGTTACCTTTCGGTCCTGAAGGGCCCACCTTTCCAGGAGGGCCTTGCAAACCCTGAATCCCACGTGGGCCTGTTCCAATGAAATAAACTATGTCAGAAAAGAGAGACGAATGTACTCAGGAGCAGGGGTGGGTTCCTGGGGGTTTAGCAGGATTCAGGCGATCCTCTACTCAAGGATTGCTGGGGTTTGGCAAAACCCCAAATGGCACCCCTGGATGGTCCCTCTCACCCCACCCTGCCCCGCCCCTCCTACCCCTCCCTACCCCTCCCAGGAGTCTCCACATGGCCCATTCATCATTCCAAGTAAATGCAGAGACTGCGTGGAGGGTCTGGGAGGGCAAAAACTGGGCCTACCAGAGGTTCTGGAAGCCTGTTTCCAGCCTCTGGAAAGCCTCCAGAGCCTGGGGAGGTCAAAAAATGGGGGTCCCAGAAGCTCCGGAAGTCCAGAAACAGGCCTGTTTTTGGCCTCCGGAGGGCCTCCAGAGCCCGGGAGAAGCTGTTTTCGCCCTCCTGGAGGCTCGAAGAAAGCCTCCAGAGCCTGGGGAGGGCAAAAAAGCCTCCCCCCATCATGGTGCAGGTGGCCGACTAGGGGCCACCAGGGCCATGCCCACCCAGCAAAGGGGCAGTGAACCTGTTGTTAAAGGATCTGAAGCCCATCCCTGCCCAGGAGAACAATGATCTGTTGTGTTCCACCAGGAACTTCAGGGTATAGAATCGAGGCTTCTTTAGTCTGTAAGATTATAGATGAAGTACAGTGTTGGAGATGCAGACCAGAACATATCTCTGGGCAATGATGCTAGCTAGCTGTCAGTAAGCCTTAATTAGACATCTCAATGGTACATCAGTAGATGATGATGCAAAGTTATGAAGGCACCAATAAAAGGGACTTATGACCTGTTCTTGAAGGTAAAACAATCGTACCACCTGCACATTTATGTGATTGTGATTTTGGGTGCAGCATTCTCTGGACATATGATTATGATTTGTGACCTTCCCAGGGGCCTTCTGAGAAGCAAAATCCATGGGGGAAGTTGGATTCAGTTAACAAATGTGGCCAAAAAAGTTTGTAAAATTGGACGTGTTTGATGCCTCTCTGAAAAAACTGGAAACCATAAACCATAAACGTGGCCTAGGACTCATCTTACCTATTTGTCCAGGATCTCCTTTCGGTCCAGGATTCCCTTGAGATCCTATTTGTCCTGCTGGTCCAGCTGGCCCCATCTTCCCTGGAGGACCAAGGCTTCCTTTGGGGCCTTGCAATCCTTTAAACAAGTTGAAGCAAGGATTATTAACAGAATGGTATTGAGTGCTTTTGGGGAAAGTACATACAAGTCTATGTAGCCCATGAAAAAGTTACAGCGGTTATCCCTGTACAGAATAAACCTAACTATCAAATCCATTCACCCAGGGGTGGGATCCTACCAGTTTAACAACTGGTTCACTAAACATGCACATGCAGTTTGGAGAAAACTCACCTTCTGCATTGGTGCCAGCCAGGAAAACAGCTGAGGCACGGCAATCCACTCTGCCATGCCTATCAACTGGGCTTCGGAAGCAGAAATATATGTGAGTATAATACAGGGGCGGGCAAGCGGGCCCACTTCAAAATCAGAGTGAACCGGTTTGCTCACAGCTGATAGTCGGAGCTAACGGTTTGCCCGAATCTGTATGAACCAGTAGAATCCCATCACTGCATTCGCCCCACTTCTCTAATCAACCCAGGATTCTGATTAGAGGCACCAATGATCAAGCTCAAATTATCCTACTTTGGACACATGATACAAAGGCCCAGCTCTCCGGTGAGAAGGCTCTTATGCTTGAAAGGTGTAAAGAAAGAGAAGAAGAGGAAGGTCAGTAGAAAGGTGGATGGACTCAGTTACAGTGGTCTTGAGTATAGTCTGGATAGTGGATTTGGCAGTAGCTGAAGACAGCAGAGGAAAGAACTGGAGAAGATAACAAAATACGAAGGCCTGCAAACAGAAATAGAATGACTTGTGGCAAAAGAAACTACAGGTAGCACCAATACTAAAAAGTGCCTTGGGTATACCTCAATCTGATTTAAACCCAATTTAAATAAAAGTCTAGTTCCCCATTTTTGCTAAATTAGTCAAGGTAATATCTGAGAAGCAGCTCTGAAAGTTGACTCATGAAGGTCACAGGGTCTTCCTGTCCACCTCACAAGTTTGTTGGACTTCAATTCCAATAATTCCCAGGGAAAAAATAATCGTAATAGGAGTTAAAGAAACAGGTTGATGGGAGGCTTAGTGTTTTTAAGCCACTAGAGAAATTATATTAAGTGACGCTCAAAAGCCTGTAAGAAAAGTCTACTCAAATTACTTCCTGAATCACCTTCACCTATGTAGGAATTTAAGAAAGTTCCCCAGAATAGAAAAGTGGTTGTCTTACACTTTTAATACTTTTAATACTCTTTTGCTTCCAACCCTTTCTCTGTTAAATCTTTGCTTTTCTTCCCCAGGCTTCTCAATTTCCCTCAAGTCAGCCAACTTCAAAAGTGAAGAAATGACTCATCAAATACTCTGTTTCCCTGACAATAAGACATCCCCTGATAATAAGCCCAATCAGGCTTTTGAGTGCATGGCAATAAGGCCAAGCGCTTATTTCAGGGTTCAAAGAATATAAGACAGGGTCTTATTTTCGGGGAAACATGGTATAGAGCTGCATAACATGTGCCTGAAACTAAATTATATGTATTATTTATTTATTTATTGTTTCAATTTCTATACCGCCCTTCTCCCAAAGGACTCCAGGCAGTTTACAGCCAAAGTAAAGACAGTTAGTACAATTTTTAAGACCAGTTTAAAAGGAAAATTTAGAGTTGGTTGAATAACTTAAAACCAATAAAACCCCTTATTAAAACCCCACTAGGCCAATCCTGCCCATATTACATAATTTAATATATCTATGAAACTAAGGAAAGCTATGAACTTTCTGAGTGGTCATTACTTGATCCTATCTACTAATGGGTAACTTCAAGTCCTGCTACTTCCTTTAGTTTGATCTCAATAAGACTTGAACTATCAGTTTTGCAAACAATAAAGAAAGAAAAATAGTACTCTATTTTTCTGTCTTAACTCCTGTATCCTATTGTTGACAGTGGCTAGAAAACAGGATACTTGGTAGGTGAGGGAAATGTTTTAGAGTTGTCCATAAAGCTTGGTTGATAATATGAGGTAGAAAAAAGAGCAAATATAGTCAAATTAAGTAGATCGTCTTTCTTTCTTTCCTTCCTTCCTTCCTTCCTTCCTTCCTTCCCAGTGGTTAGAATACAGCATTGCAGGCTGACTCCGCCCACAGCCAGAGTTCAATTCTGACCGGCTCAAATCCATCCTTCCTTCCTTCCTTCCTTCCTTCCTTCCTTCCTTCCTTCCTTCCTTCCTTCCTTCCTTCCTTCCTTCCTTCCTTCCTTTCAAGAGACACTTGAAACAAGGATTAACGATATGAAACTTTTGGGTCAAACTCTGAGATTAGAGATCTGTTTAATCCATTTGATAAAATATGTCAAAAAATCCAGATGTCTTCTATTCTGCTCGATCTCCACATGTTCAGCCAGAATCCTGATGGGAAACTGTATCCATGTTCTCTAAAATACAATGACGGTTCTTCTTCTCCTGCCCTTCTGTTCATGCAAGGCAAATACAGCTCTCCTCCAAACTTCCTTCTGAAGGAAGAGAAGAGGGTGAAGTTGTATGTACATTTAGTTCTCTACCCAACTCCAAGTTTCTACACATGGTAAAGGTAAAGATTCCCCTCACATATATCTGCTAGTGATTCCAGACTCTAAGAGGCGGTGCTCATCTCCATTTCAAAGCCGAAGAGCCAGCGCTGTCCAAAGATGTCTCCGTGGTCAGGTGGCTGGTAGGACTAAATGCCGAAGGCGCATGGAATGCTGTTACATTCCTAGCAAAGGTGGTCCCTATTTTTCTACTTGCATTGTTTACGTGCTTTCAAACTGCTAGATTGGCAGAAGCTGAGACAAGTAACGGGAGCTCACCCCGTTCACACGGCACTAGGGATTTGAACAGCTGAACTGCCAACCTTTCGATCAACAAGCTCAGTGTCTTAGACACTGAGCCACCCTGTCCCTTTACTACACATGGTACTGAACGGTATTTCTACTTATAAGAGAAAGTCACCAGCAACATTTGAAGCATTGTAAAAAGGTTGTAAAAAGGAATCTGGAGGACTAGAAAAGGGCTGAGCTATCTACAGATCCTACCTTAATTTTCTGAGGTCCTTGGCTCAGTTACATACAATCTTAAAAGTAACTGGTCTAAATTACTTGTTCTGAGTTTTCTTTGGGGAGTCCTTGGTGCTTTCTTGAGCTTGGTTGGTTTTCTTGTAGACGTTTCTTTACCCAACTAGGTAACACCATCAGTGTGTTGTTGAGCTTTCTTTCTTTCCTTCCTTCCTTCCTTCCTTCCTTCCTTCCTTCCTTCCTTCCTTCCTTCCTTCCTTCCTTCCTTCCTTTCTTTCTTTCTTTCTTTCTTTCTTTCTTTCTTTCTTTCTGCCTATTAAGAGCCAACCGAAGAGAGAGCGGCAGGAAGAAAGGGACAAGGGGAAGAAGCTATAGAAAAGAGATTTATGATTCCATTGGCATACACTTCACTCTCCCAATGAAGTAAATACATTGGAAAAAATGCAACGAAATCAAACCCCTCTTTTCATGTATGCCCAGAAAGCTGATTTCCTCCCCCCCACAGCTTCAAGAATTAAACAACACCAGGAAAGCATGAATTCCAGACCTTGTTCTCCCTTTTCCCCTTTTAATCCTTGAATTCCATCTCGTCCATCTCGTCCTGGTATTCCTTTCTCAGCTGGTTCACACACCACCAAGGAACAAGCATTCCAGCTATGGAGGACTTTCTGTGGCGCTGGGGTGGACATCGATGCCACTGCTGAGACTAAAGCGCCAAAGAGCAGGACCACTAGCATTGCTGAGTCATAGGACCTGGAAGGAAACAAAAAAAAGTGAACGAGAAGGAGAAATAGGTAAAAATATGGGGTGTAGGACAGGTGAGATTCAGCTCTCAGTCAATTGAAGTTGGCAGTTTGATGGGCAATGATACATTTCAATCTGAATTTGCAGTCTAGCATTTGATGGCAACCCAATTCTACTTGATCTACTCTGGAATGCCGAGTAAAAATAAATACTTCAAATAAGATTCGTCCAAACAGCTAACATTTTCTCTGTTTTTACAAATGAGAGTTGGAAAGCGAGCTATGGTTGAATTTGTTACAATTCTTCTTATATCGATAAATCAATCAGAATACAGCTGGAAGGGACCTTGAGGGTTTTCTAGTCCAACCTCCTGCTCAAGCTGGAGACCCTATACCATTTTATACAGTCCAGTCTTTTCTTAAAAAACCTCCAGTGATGGAGCACCCATAACTTCTGAAGGCAAGTCCTTCCACTGGTTAATTGTTCTCATTGTTAGGAATTTTTTATTTTATTTTGTCACAACAGTATATACAATCATCAACATAAACAATAACCTATCATGAGAGAAAAAAAGTATATATAAGTAAAAGTATAAGTAAAAGTACGCATATAATACTATAATGAAGAGAACAATAGGACAGGAACGGTAGGCACTTTTGTGCTCTTATGCACGCCCCTTATAGTCCTCTTAGGAATGAGGTGAGGTCAATGGTAGACAGTTTTTGGTTGAAGATTTTGGGGTTTTGAGTAGAGACTACAGAGTCAGGTAGTGAGTTCCAAGTGTTAACAACTCTGTTACAAAAGTCATGTTTTCTGCAATCAAGTTTGAAGCGGTTGACATTAAGTTTGAATCTATTGTTTGCTCTTGTATTGTTGTGATTGAAGCTGAAGTCGTCTTTTACAGGAAGGATATTACAATAGATGATTCTGTGTGTTAAACACAGATCATGTCGGAGTCGGCGGAGTTCTAAGTTTTCTAAACCCAGGATTTCAAGCCTGGTGGGATAAGATATTTTGTTGTTTTCGGAGGAGCGAAGAACTCTTCTAGTAAAATATTTCTGGACGCGTTCGATTGTATTAATGTCAGAGATGTGGTATGGGTTCCAGACGGATGAGCTGTATTCAAGAATAGGTCTGGCAAATGTTCTGTATGCTCTGGTTAGTAGTGTAGAGTTTTTGGAAAAGAAGCTACGTAAAATTAAGTTTACAACTCTTAGAGCTTTCTTTGCTATGTAGTTGCAGTGGGCTTTGGCATTTAGGTCATTTGATATGAAAACTCCAAGGTCTTTGACAGGGAGGGGGTCGTCAGTAAGGTAATGTCCATCAAGTTTGTACTTGATATTAGGGTTCTTTTTACCAATACGTAAGACTGAGCATTTGCTGGTTGATATTTGAAGTTGCCAAGTTTTAGACCAATCGGAAACAAAGTCAAGGTCATTTTGAAGGGTAGAAGTATTGTTAGTGGTACTGAATTCTCCTTAATGCCAGATTGCTTCTCTCCTTGATTAGTTTCCATCCATTGCTTCTTGTCCTATCCTCTGGTGTTTTGGAAAATAGGCTGACCTCATCTTTTTTTGTGGCAGCCCCCCAAATACTTGAATACTGCTATCATGTCCCCTCTAGTCCTTCTTTTCTCTAAACTAGCCAAACCCAATTCCTGCAACCGTTCTTCATATGTTTTTGTCTCCAGGCCTTTAATCATCTTAGTTGCTCTTCTTTGCACTTTTTCCAAAGTTTCAACAATTTTTTTGTGTGTATTATAAACCAAAACTGGATGCAGGATTCCAGGTGTGGCCTTACTAAGACTTTATAAAATGGTACTAGTACTTCACATGATTTTGATTCTGTGCCTCTGTTTCATAGGTGTCTTTTTTTCTCTGTTTCACAGGTAGCTTTTTGCATCTACCTCTCTGGTAGAAACTTTTAAGGATAGAATTTTCTTTATTGTGCCCCTTGGCTACTTGTGCTTGTTAGTTAGCTAATTGATGATAGAATTCATGCCGTGGGAGAAGACAGTATGTCTGTTGCACCACTTCCTTATCTCTCTTTGCAGCAAAATACAGGAACTGCTTGTTAGAATACAAATTAGAGCTTTGGAGTAAGTTGCAAATCAAAGCTACCTAACTGCCTTTCAAGATTGTGTTGATGCCTTCTTCTTGTTTTCTTGTCAGTTGTAGCATGATTCTCTCATCTGGAATCTCCATTAATGCCTACCCATGCTCAAACTATCTTTGGTCCACATTCTATTACTGCTCTGATGTCTTCTAAGTAGAAGAGAGACCAGTCAATCTGTCAACTCCAGGGTGGATGGAAAACTGGTGAAACAGCATGACAGCCAAAGACAGATGCACATTCTGTGCTTATCGCTCTCAAGGCTGTATCCCAGGATTACCTACAGCAGCCTGAGGGGAGTGACCTCTACAACCCGTGAAATTGCTCCGTTGGTGAATGTAATTGATGAAACATCCTGGAGGGGGGAAACAGGGTCATAATTGGGTGTAAATTATGTAGGGTCAGAGCTGGCTTCACTTGGGAACATGCCGACATGAAGCTCCTGATAAATAATTGGATTTCTTTTGAAGATTGGCTCGAGGCTCATGATTTAATTAGGGCATCCGTTGGAACCCTGACACAGTCACTGTAACCTGTATGCTTTGGAGAAATGAAATGTTGTCTGGATCTCTCTAGATGTTGGTGTTTTGGAAGGAGATTTTCCAGCACAATTGAATGGAATCAATGCAGCACGATTGATAGGCCCTTTGGAGAATTCAAGAGCCCGCCAAGTTTCAGATCCCATCAAGGGTTTTTCCACAAATAAATTTTGAATTAGTCCCAAAGTATATTTCTTTTAGGGTAGAGTTCCAATATCTCAGGGGCTGTCACAAAGAAGAGGGAGTCAAGCTATTCTCCACAGCACCTGAGGGTAGGACAAGAAGCAACAGGTGGAAACTAATCAAGGAGAGAAGCAACTTAGAACTAAGGAGGAATTTCCTGACAGTTAGAACAATTAATCTGGGGGACAACTTGCTTCCAGAAGTTGTGAATGCTCCAACACTAAAAAAATTTATGTTGGATAACCATTTGTCTGAAGTGATGTAGGGTTTCCTGTCTGGGCAGGGGGTTGGACTAGAAGACCTCCAAGGTCCCTTCCAACTCTGTTATTCTATTCTATTCTATTCTATTCTATTCTGTTCTGTTCTGTTCTGTTCTGTTCTGTTCTGTTCTACTCTACTCTACTCTACTCTACTCTACTCTATTCTATTCTATTCTGTGTGCCCCTTTATCCATTATGAAGTTATCAAACTCTGCACCAGTTGTGCAGGATTTTAAAATCAGGTCAGCCTTGAACTCATAGGTAAAATGTTGATAGCTTTGCTAATTCTTGGCAGCACTAACACGGAAGAAGAACAATCCAAGACTAAATCTTGGTCACCAGGACCAGAGGTTTAGTTTTCTGAGCTTTTGGATTCATGCTGGAGCCCATCTCTCTCACCAGAATGTGAGAGATCCTTTACCTAATGTAGGCTGAATCAAGATTAGTGAAGAGAAAGACCAGGGGAGACATGTTAGCAGTGTTCCAATATTTGAAGGGTTGCCACAGAGAGAAAGGGGTCAAGCTATTTTCCAAAGCACCTGAAGGCCAGGCAAGGAATAATGGATGGAAACTGAACAAGGAGAGATTCAACCTAGATATAAGGTTCTGATAGCAAGAGCAATCAACCAATAGTTTTCAGACGTTGTGGGAGCTTCATCACTGGACGCTTTCAAAAAGAGACTGGACTGCCATCTGTCAGAAATGGTATAGGGCCATGATGGCGAACCTATGGCATGGGTGCTGGAAGTGGTCTTCCAGGTTCCGGTGCACCAGGCAACTGCTCTTTGGGTTTACGGCATGCACATGAGCACCAGCCAGCTGGTCTTCACTCATGCATGCATGTGCTGGAAACCGGAAGAACAGTTGTCCGGTGCGCCAGAACGTGGAAAAACAAAGGGCAACAGCTCGCGTGCCCAGAGAGATGGCATGCGCGCACCGGGCGGCTGCTCTTCCGATTTCCAGCACACGCGCATACACTCCCATTTCGGCACTTGGTGCCAAAAAGGTTTGCCAACACTGGTATAGGGTCTCCCACTTGAGAGGGGGTTGGACTGGATGACCTACAAGGTCCCTTCCAACTCTGCTATTCTGTTGTCATCCCAGAAGAGTTGCGATAGAGAGTTGGTAAACCATATTACCTGGGTTTCCCCCCCCCCCATCAATGCCCTTGCAACATTCAACCTGTTTCTTCTCAATTTTCTCCACAAGAGGAACTGAAAATTGCAACATTCTGTACAAAACACATCAAATCTTTAAAGTAGTTGAGAAAGCTCTTCAGATATCTTGGAGACACTGATTCACTGATTCCACTGCTTTGAAACGGATTCATTTGGTGAAGCTACTTTGGGAGGGAGGGTTGATTGAAGCTTCATTGAATCAAAACCCCCATTCAAGGATTTGCAAAGCTCTATTTACCAGTTATCTAACTGCACGCTACTGCTAAGTTCAGCTCACCACTAGATAGAGATATAAACCTTGAAGATGACACTGTGACCTGATTGACTTACAGGCAGGATGGTATTAGAAATTCTTCAGGGGCCCTCTTGGTCTTTGGGGCCACAGTTATATATAGCCCGACAAACCGGGGACTGAGCCAAGAACTTTTCCACTGCATTATAACCCTCCTTCATGATCCCAACTTCTAAAGTAAATTGATTAAAAATTACAGCACAAGTATTTGAAATGAATCAGGTCTGCATTCGATCAGATGAACAGAACAGTTCCTTGATTGATAGACAAATATAGCCAAACTTGGTTTCGCACAGAAAATTCTGTACGCTCATTTTTTCTTCTTCTTCTGCAAAATTCTGAAAAGTTACACAAACTCCCAATTTCTTCTGCCGCAGACCTCCTAATGAAGTCTTAACTGACCAGCTGTGTTTTAAGTCAAGGTGTTCCACAAAGCGATAACAAATACAGACAAATTACACTGTCACTGGATCGCAGAGCCACGAAAGCCGAAGATAATTCTGAGATAAGCCCAGAGAGATCTAGAATCTGATACGGAAAGCATTTAGTAATCAAAAAGCAGCTTTTCAATGACTTAGGGCAGGGGTCTCCAACCTTGGCAAGTTTAAGACTTATGGACTTCAACTCCCAGAATTCCTCAGCCAGCTTTGCTGGGTTCTGGGAGTTGAAGTCCACAAGTCTTAAAGTTGCCAAGGTTGGAGACCCCTGACTTAGGAAGAGCTAGGACCGGTTGAAATTAATCAAAGCTGTAGAGCAGGTTTGGAAAGCATCAGCTTTTATAAAGAAGTAGTGGAAGATTTCAATATAATCTATTTCGATTCAATTTCCTATTTCCCCCAAAAAACCCACCAAAGAAGGACAAAGCAAAACTGGATTCACTCACTTGACAATTTCAGACATTCTGAGAGGACCTGCATAGAGATCATGCCCTAAAGGGCTTAGCTGTCCTTTTAAAGAAGGCGAGTTAAGTAACATCAGCTCCAGTTTCTCAATCATATAACCCTAGTGGAAATCTACAAGGAATTCATCCAAGCGGATGGCAGATATAAGGAAGGGGGGGAAAAAAGATACCCCATTTCTTGCCACCTGAGAAGAAGATGGAATTACTATTTCAGAGAACAAAGACAAGAGCTCAAAAATACTGTTTTGACTACTTAAATGATTTGATCACTTTTTTAAAAAAAGTTTGAATTTATATCCCGCCCTTCTCCAAAGACTCAGGGCGGCTTACACTGTGTTAAGCAATAGTCTTCATCCATTTGTATATTATATACAAAGTCAACTTTATTGCCCCCAACAATCTGGGTCCTCATTTTACCTACCTTATAAAGGATGGAAGGCTGAGTCAACCTTGGGCCTGGTGGGACTTGAACTTGCAGTAATTGCAAGCAGCTGTGTTAATAACAGACAGACTTAGTCTGCTGAGCCACCAGAGGCCCTTGAGCAAATTGCTTACCAGGAATGAGAGCCAAGGCTCGGATTCTCTTCGAGGTATTAATGGTCCCACTGAATTTAAAGTAGGAACAGAGCAGTTTTAGGAAATTGTTACTAGCTGTTGTGATCCAGGCCCGAGTAGATAGTTGGAAACTCAGTCAGTGAAAAAACAAACAAACTTTATTCGAACAGCTGAGAATTAGTTCATTTCCAGCGTAGTTCAACCAAATTAAATCAAATTCCTCCCAACGCAAATTCCTCAGTCCTATCGCAAACCTTGGTCCAATTAGGCAAACTGCCAAAGGCCTTTCTTGGCAAATGTTCAGAAGTCACAGAAACAAAAATAAATGCAAGATGTAGACAAAGATGAAGATGAAGCTACCAATGTTGTTTTCTGGCAAAGCCCAAATGCCATTGCTGGTCTGTTTTAAGCCTTATGGGAGGGGCCAATCATCTCTTGGCTCTACTCCCTTTTTACTGTCCTTTTTGCTTGAGCTGCTCTTGCCTTCTAGCAGCTCTTCTCATGCGTGCATTAGGAACAGGCTCCCCCTGTTCCTCTGCCTCACTATTATCAGTCTCTGGAGGCTCTGGAGTCCTCACCTCACTCCCTGATGGCCCTGGCCCCACCTCAGCCTCATTGCTGTCCGACTCCATTGCCAGCTGCATAGGATGCTGGTGGACCACAACACTAGCTTTCAGTTTCTTGCTAGTATCTCATTTACTCATTGAGACACTACCTGGGGGAACCACAGCTCCAGTCCAGGGGTGGTATTCAACCGGTTCGTACCAGTTTGGGTGAATCGGTAGCAGAGATCGTGGATGGGCCTGGGCTGCCCCCCTGCCCCGCCTCTATGCCATCCTATTTAGGCATGTTTCCGAGGCTGGATGTATGTGCAGAAGGCGCATGAGCAAGCAAAGTACATGCGTGGAAGGCTGGGCACATGTGTGGAAGGCGCGCGCTCATGGCAAGAACATTGGAAACCCACCACTGCTTCAGTCATGATCCTACCCAGGCATTAAGGTGAAAAGAAAATGTTCTCCAAAAAAAGACTCTCATCTTCTATCATTTCAAAGACGGATTTCTCCTGGATTCTTTTCAGAGTGTGGAATATATTCGCCCATAGCATTTCATTCGTAAGCAGTAGTCATTCAAAGTAATCCAAAAATAAACGATCTCTGTTAAAGATCCTTGAGATAAAGTTGATACCAAATGAATCTAAGATGTTTGAGGGGGTTCAGAGGTGGTATTCAGCCGGTTTGGACCAGTTCTGGTGAACCGGTAACGGAAATTTTGAGTAGTTTGGAGAACCAGCAAATATCACCTCTGGCTGGCCCCGGCCCTGCCCATCCTGCCCCTTCCCCACACACACCATTTTGGCTTCCAGGAGGCTGGAGGGAGGCCTAGCCTGTAAGGCTGAGGCACCCATTGCCTCCCAGCTGATCGGCATGGTCGGTCTATTGCTGCCTTCCAGCTGATTGGCTGGGTCTTCTTTCATTGCTCTGCATAGGAGAACAGAGCTGGAAAGCAGGTTAGTGGGGTGGGGAGGGAATGGGGATTTTGCCTTATTCTTCCCCCAGGAGTGGGAAGGGAATGGGGATTTTGCAGGATCCTTCCCCCAGAATGGGGAGGGAATGGGAATTTTGCAGTATCCTTCCCCTGCCACACCCACCAAACCACACCCACAGAACCAGGAGTAAAAAATTTTTTGAATCCCACCACTGAGGGGATTGACTGACTTAGTCTCCAAAGGACCAAAGGGCAGGACAAGAAGTAATGGGTGGAAGCTTGTTCAACAGAGACTCAACCTAGAAATAAGGAGAACTTTCCTGACCATGAGAACAATTAGTCAATGGAATAGCTTACCTTCCGGGGTTGTGGGTGCTCCATTGCTGGAGATTTTCAAACCATTTGACTGGATGGTATAAGGTCTCCTGCCTTGAGCAGCAGAGCTCTCCTTAAAGACCTCTAAGGTCTCATCCAGCCTTATGATTCCATGTTCTATCTAGGTGTAACATGTACATGGTTTTCACCTTAATCCTTCCCATCTTGTGGGTAGGAAAGCAGGACCAAGTCATCTGGTTCACATGTGTTTCTTCACATGATGCAACAGAGATTCTGTCTGTCTGAATCAACAAAGGTATTACGGATCCTATGTAATTTGCCCGAGGTCAATCATATGTGCAGAGTATTATTACCAGGTTATAATCTTAGACTTTACCATCTGGAAATAACATCTGTTGAATCCAAAGGGGTTCATGTCCAAATAAATGCAAAGACAATGGCGTTCTCTGTCTTCCTTAAGAAGTAGCCCTGATTTTAGGCAGGAGAGCATTTTGCAAATTAAATATGAGAATCCAACTGTCCTGTCCTGGAGAATGTCAGGCCTTCCTTCATGATTTCACAAGATGTTCTCCTCACATCCACCACAAAAGAATTTTGCAAGTTTCTGTTGCAAGTTTGATTGCAACGGCTCCTTGGAGAAACGGGGCTCACTTGAGTAAGCAATTCTGCTGCAAAAATTGTGCAATTTGGTGGGTTCCTTAAGCCTTTCTGGAAGGCTTAAGGAACCCCAAGTATTTTATAATCACTAATGGGCAATTCTGTCTACACCCCATTGAGTGAGAGATGTCTTCTCACATGTCCCCTTCCCCCTATGGACATAGTGTCACACAATTATTTTCTTTAACAATAGCATCCCAACAGATATTCAAAAACTGAGTCGTTCATAGAAGTCTGTGAGAACTTTGACTTCAAGGGCACTGAACAGATTTAGAAACTGGCTGTTACCATTTTGCCAGTTAGACTTAGAAAAATAAGAATTAATAGAAAAGAACATTTGTATTAATTGCACAACAATTGGACAAACTTACCATCATAGTTTCAACTGGGAAAATGTGAGCATCCAAAACCAAGCCAAGTCCAAAAATGCTAGAGAATTCCTGGAAACCTCATCACTCAAACAAATCAGCAATCAGCAGGCACATAGAAATAAACCACATTTACATATCATTCAAAAGAGAGAATCAAAAGCTAAAAAGGAAACATTAAAAAAGCCCAAAACACTTCTTCCCCAGCAATCAACACCCAGATAAACAGAGATTAATACTAGGATTAACACCAGACCAACAGTCAAATAATAAACAGAAGAATTAAGTATTTTGACCAGTTCAAGACAGCTGCTGCACAGAGTTTCTTTTTTCTCTTACCTATGATCTGTTGATGTCAACACTAAAGCTGGTTATTATTTTTTTCCCCAGTGTTGGAGCATTTACAACTTCTGCAGGCAAGTTGTTCCACTGATTAATTGTTCTAACCGTCAGGAAATTTCTCCTTAGTTCTAAGTTGCATCTCTTCTTGATTAGTTTCCCCCCATTGCTTCTTGTTCTACCCTCAAGTGCTTTGAGGAATAGTTTGACTCCCTCTTCTTTGTGGCAACCCCTGAGATATTGGAACACTGCTATCATGTCTCCCCTAGCCCTTTTCATTAAACTAGACATACCGAGTTCCTGCAACCGTTCTTCATATGTTTTAGCTTCCAGTCCCCTAATCATCTTTGTTGCTCTTCTCTGCACTCTTTCTAGAGTTTCAACATCTTTTTTACATCGTGGCGACCAAATCTGAATGCAGTATTCCAAGTGTGGCCTTACCAAGGCATTATAAAGTGGTATTAACACTTCACGTGATCTTGATTCTATCCCTCTGTTTATGCAGCCCAGAACTGTGTTGGCTTTTTTGGCAGCTGCTGCACACTGCTGGCTCATATCTAAATGGTTGTCCACTAGGACTCCAAGATCCCTCTCACAGTTACTACTATTGAGCAAGGTACCACATATCCGATACCTGTGCATTTTGTTTTTTTGGCCTAAATGTAGAACCTTACTTTTTTCATTTTACTTTTTTTATTTGACAGAGCTGCTCCCTGATTTTGAATGGGAACACTTAGTCATCACCCAAGATGGCTTTTGAGCAATCCCAATTGGCAAGGGGGAATCTTGAAGATTCCAATTCCCACCAGAAGCGATCAGAAAGTCATTGGGCGTATCCATCTTCCTGTCAATCAGTTTCATTTTCTAAGAGCTCCAGAATTTTAACTTTCACGTTTTGACTTCATTGTTTCATTTTGCTTATTGTTTTAAAAGTTGATTTATAGTTGAATGCTGATTTATTTCAATCCCTTGATGGACTCTAATTGCTTTTTGATATATGTTGTTCTGCTGAAATTGGAAGATGTTATTTCACAATGTACGGCTCTAAATCTCAACATTAACTTTTCAGTTTCTGCAATTTCAGCAAAAGTCTAGTTTTCTGGTAGATATCGGGTCAAGTTTGGGGAAATTTCCGGTAAAACTAGAACTTGATTTTTTTTTTTAGCCTTCCAGATCAAATATATTGGCTTATTTATATAATGCCAGCTTTTTTATTACTTCAAATAGTGTCCCCAAAGTAACCTCAAAGTAGTTAAATCAAGAGTGTCCAATCTTGACAGTCTATGGACTTCAACCCCCAGAATGCTGGCTGGGGAATTCTGGGAGTTGAAGTCCACAAGTTTTTTTTTTTTAATTCAAAAAGTTTTACAAAAAATTTTTTCCCCCCCTTTCCCCCAACCCCTCTCCCTTCACAAACCCCCTCCCCCCTCCCCCCTGACTTTCCGGAACAAGCACAAGGTATAGTTAAAAATAAAACAAACATATACTAAAAAAATTTTTTCCCCAAACTATTATACCAATTTTCCCTCTCTAGCTCTGACTTCCTCCTTACATAACCAAAATCCTTCAAAAAATTAACAATAAACAGTAATAAAATATATAAATCAATAGAACAAATTAATCCTAAAGTATTTAAAACCAGCTAAAGCATAAAAATCCAATCCAATTCAGAGAATATCTCCCTTATAGCTTCTATAACCATATAATTTTCCCCCCAAGTCTTTCTTACATAAGATCTTTCGAGAATATTCTATTTAAAATTCAATACAACAGATTATAAAATTTCAATACAGGGAAATTACAATATCTATTCAACTTTAGTCCTTCCTCGTCAAAATCCAGTATAAATCCAAATATCTAGTCTTTTATGATAGTTATAAAACATATAATCAACCCATTTCTTCCAGATCTTCCTCACGTATTGTCTTTCAGGGACGCTAATGTCTTTTTCTGTTAATATTTCAAAAAAAAGAAATTCTTTCAAGGATGATACTTTTGCCTCTTGCCATTTTTTTTAATGCATTAGTCTCTGTCTTTCCTTCATTACTCCTTTTGAAAAGTCAGTCGCAATATTTCCTAATAGTTCCTCATGTCCAAGAATCCACGAGTTACTGCCGTATATTCCCTCAATCCGAAAAGAGCTTGGAAAGCATTAACCCTGTGAATTTTTCCATTTCGGGAGACAGCCTCCTGTCCAGAAGTTTTAAAGTTGTCAAAGTTGGACACCCCTGAATTAAAGGATACACTGGAGCCAGTGGTGAAATCTGAACCGGTTCACTGGCTGCGCATGCGCGCTGTGCGCCAAGCATGTGCTATGCACATGCAAGCAGAGTGTGCACCAAACGTGTGCTGCATGCAGATGCACAGTGTTCACCAAACACATGTTGCATGTGTGCATGTGCAGTACGTGCCAAAAGGTAAGTAGAATAGCGAGGGGGGGGGATCAGCTCTGTCGTGTGATTTAGATTCACTAGAAAGCAGGATTTCCTGCTTTCTAGCGATTTTAAATCATGTGGCACAGCTGATCATTGGAAATACCAGTTCGGAGGAACCGGTAGTTTTTTTTGTTTACTACTTGTTCGCCGAACTGGTAGTTTTTATCGCTAATGGTTTGCCCGAACTAGTGTGAACCGATAGCATTTCACCATGGCCTGGAGTGTTGTTCCAGAATTTACATATTAACAAAACATGGAGCCTTCCACACTTAGGAAATATGAATCGATAACATCTTGTGGGTGGTTTGTGTTTTCATCATGGAAAAGCAAGAAATATTGACACAATTACATGAGAATGAAAAATAAGCTTTCTGGAATAAAAATGGGAAGAAAATAGAACAGCGTGCTGGTATTTGTAGCAGTCGATCAATCTAGAACGCAGCTGAGTTTGTACTGCGTAAAAATATCTGTGGGATCTTTTGGTTTTAATATTAGCATTTTGGGTGAACTTAGTCACTTTGTAGATGAGCATCTTTTAGTCAGCACCCTTTTAGGTCTCGTTATGTGTGTATGTTTATATGTGTCTCTCTCTACTATCACGCAAACACTCCAGCCAAATTCATTTAAAAATAGTGATTTTTCAGTGGCCTTCTTTTCATTTCTTTTGTTGGAGGGGGAGAAATTAAGCTGTAAAGCAGGCCCATTAATGGAATAATCAAGGTTTATTGAATACATTATTGACTACAAACTTGTGGTTCCAGACTATGAATAGTAAGTACTTGCTCACCGATGATGATTAGATCAGTGGTGAAAGCCAACTGTTTTTACTATGAGTTCTGTGGGCGTGGCTTAGTGCGCAAGATGTCATGTGGTTGATGTGGCTTGGGTGAGGTATGGCTTGGTGGGTGTGGTGGGCATGGCTTGGTGGGCATGGCAGGGGAAGGATACTGCAAAATCTCTATTCCCTCTCCACTCCTGGAGAAGGATATTGCAAAATCTCCATTCCCACTCCACTCTGGGGCCAGCCAGAGGTGGTATTTGCCGGTTCTCTGAACTACTCAAGATTTCCGCTACCAGTTCTCTGAACTACTCAATATTTCCACTACTGGTTCTCCAGAACCGTCAGAACCTGCTGGATTTCACCTCTGGAGTAGGTGTTTTCTGCAGGCTTTACAAATGGAAATAAGTGGTCCTATTATTTGGGGGTTCATGTGATTGATGCATGTGCAACTAAAGCAGAGATGTATAAACAAGAAAGGCTCACAAAAATGTTGCGGACTATAACACAGAGTGTATTGAGTGGTAGAGTTAGGTAATTCAATTCAGACCCCACAGACGATTTTCAATAGAACATAGAAAAATAGAATCATAGGACTGGAAGGGACTTCGTAGGTCTTCTAGTCCAACCCTCTGCCCGTGGCAAGAGATCCTGTATCATTCCAGAAAAATGGCTGTCCAGTTTCTTCTTAAAAGCCTCAAGTGATGGAGCATCCACAACTTCTGGAAGTAAACCATTCTACTGATTAATTGTTCTCACTATCAGGAAATTTCTCTTTAGTTCTAGGCCAGGGACGTCAAACTTGATTTCACTGAGGGCTGCATCAGGGGGCTGGAGTAGGCATGGCCAGGCAGCTCTATGTCACTTGTGTCAGGGGCACTGTTGTGGTTGACCAGCAGCCTGCGGACCTGCTAATGGAGTCGGACAGCGATGAGGCCTGGGAAGGCCCAGATAAGGGCTCTGCATCGGAGGCTGAGGTGGGGCCAGTTAGGTGCGGACTCTAGAGCCTCCAGAGACTGATAGTAGTGAGGCAGAGGAACAGGAGGAGCCTGTTCCTAATGCACGCATGAGAAGAGCTGCCAGAAGGCAAGAGCAGCTCAAGCAAAAAGGACAACTCGGGAGTAGGGCCAAGAGATGATTGGCCCCTCCCATAAGGGTTAAAACAGACCAGCAACGGCATTTGGGCTTTGCCGGAAAACAACGTTGGTAGCTTCGTCTTCTTGCATTTATTTTTGTATTGGTGTCTTCTGAATGTTTGCCAAGAAAGGCCTTTGGCAGTTTGTCTAATTGGACCAAGGTTGGTGGTAGGACTGAGGAATTTGTGTTAGGAGGAATTTGATTTAACTTAGTTGAACTACGCTGAGAATGAAGTAATTCTCAGCTGTTCGAATAAAGGTTGTTTGTTTTTTCACTGACTGAGTTTCCTACTGCCTACTTGGGCCTGGATCACAATAGGCGCCTACAGTGGCCCGACAGCTCTACCAGAAAAAACAGAGCTCGGGAGGGCTGTGTGCGGCCCTCCCTACCTCGTTTTCACTGGCAGAGGCACTGTAGGCCAGTCCTTTGCTGTTTCCAGGGCAACCCCATAGGTCAGGTCTAAGCACCCCACGGGCCAGATCCGGTTTCCGGGCCTTGAGTTTTACACCCCTGTTCTAATCTGTTTCTCTCTTTAATGAGCTCCCATCCATTAGTTCTTGTCCTGCCTTTGGGTTCTTTGGAGAATAAGACAATCCCCTCTTCTGTATGATTGGCCCTCAAGTATTGGAAAACAGTTATTACATCCCCCCCCATCCTTCTCTTTAGTAGGCTAGTCATACCTAGCTCTGTTCATCCTATGATTTAGCCTCCAGACCCTTCATCATCTTTATTGAATAATAGGGCTAATCTTCCAGGGGAACAGTTAATACTCTGCAATTAGACTCAATTGACATTCACATTACTATTAATCCTATCATAATCCAGGAAATAAGTTTATTTTTTAAAAAAATCACACCAGCCCATAAAGTTGTCAGGGTTCCAAGTAACACCCCCAACGAAAGAAAACTCAGAGGCTTGAGTCCTCAGAGTTCCATTTTCTTAGAGATGTCACATTGGCACATCTGAGAAAACCCGAATCTGAAAGCTTCCAGGTTTTTCCCCACCCAAAGGAAAGTTCAAGTCCTGCCAAACACCCACAAGTCCATCACATGATCCAATCAAAACACCGTTCCAACTGGAGATGCCTCTTAGGTGCAGGGCAAGACATCCTTGACTCTCTGAGAAAGGAATGTTATTATGACTATATATCACCCTGCCTCCATACAATCCCCCCTCCCAGTTTCCCACAGTAGTAAACATGGCAGGTCTGAAGGCCTAATGCAAAAGATGGATTCTAGTCCTGAGAAAAGTATTCTTTGTCCTTATCATGTCTTATATTTTTAATTGACCATGATCTTTTGGGGGTGATATTATAATTTACACATCTTTGTTTTGGCAAATTGAAGAGGTTTAAAGGCACCAGTGTGAAACTTAAGGAGCTAATAGATAAAGAAACCAATAAGTCCACCTGAGCAAAACTATAGGGATATTGTTTCAAAGGACAATTGTTCTGTCTTCCTTAACCCAATTGTGAAACTAAGGCAATGATATGGCTATGATATGATGAAGAATGACAAATGGGGAGTATATCAGAGGACTGGCAATAGAATGTAGAACTAAATGTTGAAATTACACAATCCTCTGCATTCATTGTTTTGTTTAAAGTCTTTCCCCAAACACACGGTGACCAATTTATTTCAAAGCAAATACTACATTGTAAGTCTAAGAATGTTAATCGAAGAATGTTGAATATCTTCTTGCAGTGGTGCTAAGCATTTTTGAAAATTGATAGAAGATATGTAGCTCAAGAGTTAAACTGTGGGGTCCTTGGTGCAGATCAGAGGTGGGTTTCAGCCATTTCCTCTGGTTAGGGTTAGAGAGACAGAGCTGGAAATCAGGTAAGATGGCAAGAGGAGCCCCGTCTTACTTCATGTTCCCCAAAATAATAAGACCTCCCTGAAAATAAGGCCAAGCACTTATTGCGGTGTTCAAAAAATATAAGACAGGGTCTTATTTTCGGGGAAACATGGAATATACATTCATTCTATAATCTATAAACCAGCGGACCTGTACTAGGGATTCGAACCGCTGAACTGCCAACCTTTCTGATTGACAAGCTCAGTGTCTTAGCCATTGTAGTCAGGCTCAAGCAGTTCGGTCACTGAACATTTCTCCTTTTTTAACAGAAAGTGAGATTGTTGCAATGGTTCCCTAAACATCCCTTGTCAGTATGAAGGGGACAGAAGCAGTAGTGAAATCCAAATTTTTTCACTACCGATTGTGTGGGCGTGGCTTGGTGGGTGTGGCATGGTTTGGTGGGTGTGGCTTGGTGGGCATGGCAGGGGAAGGATATTGCAAAATCTCCATTCCCACCCCACTCTGGGGCCAGCCAGAGGTGGTATTTTCTGGTTCTCCGAACTACTCAAAATTTCTGCTACCGGTTCTTCAGAACCTGTCAGAACCTGCTGGATTTCACCCCTGCTATAAACCATATAGATTAAAGCATTGCTGGAACATTTAGATTCAACTGCTTTTACTTTGTGTTTTGTTTATTAGTCATTGGCAAACTTGGGCTGAAAGTCACCATATTCAACTTCTTAACACACACACATTCTGCTCTGGATTATCCTTGATGTTTGCTTGTGTAAGCATAACTGACAAGCATATTAGGTATTAAGCCTCACACAATTGCTCTTGTGTGAACTGGAAGATTAATTCTTTCTTTGTTCACCACCTCCAGTTCCCTTTCTCCGTCCCCACTTGGAGGGAGGAAAATTTGAGGTGGGAACACTTCCTGCTTAGATATCCCTTCCATAAACATGAGATGGAAAGGAAGGAACCTGCAGCTTCATAAAATTTTCATCCTCTTTAATTGGTTGTAATAATGACTGATAAGTCAATATTCAACCTGAATTTTGGGTTGCTTTCAATTCTGTTTGTGCACTTGAATGGGTTTTTGTTGTTCAGTTGTTAGGTTGCATCCATCTCTTCATGACCCCATGGATCATAGCATACCAGCCCCGCTCCATCTTCCATTGTCTCCCAGAGTTTGCCTAAATTCATGTTCATTGCATCAAGGACACCATCTAACAATCTCCTCCTCTGCCTTCCATCTTCCCCAACATCAAGGTCTTTCCAAGGAAGTCCTCTCTTCTCATTTGGTGGGCAAAGTATCTGTCCTTCCAAAGAAGTCACGGTTGATTTCTTTCAGGATTGGCTGATTGGAGCTCCTTGCAGTCCAAGGGACTCTCAAGAGTCGTCTCCAACACCCCAATTGGAAAGCATCAAATTCTTTAGTGCTCAGGCTTCCTCATGGTCCAACTCTTGCAGCTCTTTAGTTCTACTGGGAAAATTCAGTATTTTTATATTCATTATATATTTTTTATACTTATTTAGTGTAAATTGAATGGACATGGATGGGAGTTACCCTGGGAAGCAAAGTAGGAGCATTTGAAAACCAAGCATCCTTGATCACTCATTAAATCTTTGCAAGTTCAGGTGTGAAAAAGGTTTGTAAATGAAGCTTCGGTTAAAATGCAAAATGAGCTGGACTCTAGATAATGTCCCAAGAAAGTACAATGGCTTAGAATGGAGGGGGAAAAAAGATGCTAGTTCACGTCAAGGAGGTATGTTTTTGTATTCCCCAAAGTTCAATTTAAAATCTGGTTCCAAGTCCAATTTAAAAAGGAAAAAAAAAAGCTTCTATTACAGTGCTTTAATTTTATAATTCCCTCTATTCTTCCTTCAATGGTCAAAAAAGCATTTTAAAGTTTTTTTCCAATCCTCTCCACATCTATTATGGGTTTTTTCTTCTAATATTTTAATTGCCTCCACATATTATAATTCAAAAGTCAAGTTCCATTTCAGGCTTTGAAGCTTTAGACTTCCATTTTGTTCTTTCTTCATTCACATGCCCCCATGCCCATTAGCCACTGTTTCCTCGCCGGGGCACCTTTTAACAATTTAACAATATTTTTGTTTTACCTGTGAGCTGGCAATCACTCACCCGGCATCAGTACTTTGTACAAATCACTGGTCCTGCTCAAAAATTTGGTCCAGTTGCCCCAGCTTAATGGCCGCTGCAATGGCCGCCGCCCCCGCCGCCGAGTTGAAGAGTTTCCTCTGACCTCCGAGGAACTTCACTGTTCCTCTTGATCATCTGAGGTGCCTCTTCTGCTTCTCTGTCCCTACAGGACAGATCCGGTCTGAAGACCAAACCTCGACAGCGGTTTGTCAGCCCAGGATTTCGCGAGGCTCATCAGAGCCCACTATTCCCCTACTGTCTCGCCACAACGCTTTCGGTCGAATCTCAATTAACCATGTTGGTTATCTGTATATTCATGTCCAAACCCAACTTTTACTCAGAATGAGAAATTTACATATTTGCACAGATAAATGTTAGAGCAGTCCCTCCCAGCTTCTTTTTGTGTCCAAATAATTACTTGTGAAAAATAAAGAGGCACTTGGATTTGTTCTGCTCCATGAAGGCAAAGCAATTCATCTTATTAAGGTGAACAGGAGGTAAAATTTGCACCAATGAGATATTTGTAGCCTCATAATTATGGTGCTCCATTGCTTCATAAACATATGATGAACAGATGCAAGAATTGGATATGCCCAGCTTTATTTATTTATTTATTTATTTAGATTTTTATACCGTCCTTCTCCTGAAGGACTCAGGGCGGTGTACAGCCAAATTATAAAACAATACAATATACAATTAAAACAAAGACTTAAAACAAGCATATTCCATAAATGGCCAAAATTTAAAACAATCAAATTTAAAACCGTTAAAATACATAAATAGTAGCCCCAATTAAAATTATTTAAGACTAAAAATTTAAGCCAGTCCCGCTTGAATAAATAAATGCATTTTCAGTTCACGGCGAAAGGTCCGAAGGTCAGGTAATTGGCGCAAACCAGGGAGAAGTTCGTTCCAAAGGGTAGGAGCTCCGACAGAGAAGGCCCTTCCCCTGGGGGCTGCCAGCCAACATTGCTTGGCAGACGGCACCCTGAGGAGACCCTCTCTGTGTCAGCGTACGGGTTGGTGGGAGGTGTGAGGTAACAGCAGGCGGAATGAAAAGAAGGACTAGGAGCGACCTGATAGCAGTCTTCCAATATTTGAGGGGTGCCATAAAGAAGAGGGGGTCAACTTACTAACGAAAGTACCTGAAGGCAGGACAAGAATTAACAGATGGAAACTAATCAAGGAGAGAAACAACTAGAACTAAGGAGAAATTTCCTGACAGTGAGAACAATTAATCAGTGAAACAGAAGTTGCCTCCAGAAGTTGTGGGTGCTCCATCACTGGAGCTTTTAAAGAAGATATTGGACAACCAATTTGTCTGAAATGGTAGTTTCTTGACTGAGCAGGGGATTAGACTACCCCATAACCACAGATCTGCGGTCACAGTGACCGCAACAGTTTTCCAAAATGTTCGGAACACCCCTATTTTTAGAAATGGACCATTCCGGTTGCGAATAGCTTGCTTTCCCACCAATAAGAGTGTATGCAGCATTGTGCATTTGTCAGATTTAGTATTTTCTGTAGCAGCCTTTGAATTTGAGTTTTGGTCATTTTGACCGCAGGTCTTTGTTAATGTATTTTTTTTTTAATAATGTTGCGGCCAAGTTTACCACCAAAAAGAGTCCTATTTGGTGATCCAAACTTCAAAGAAACAGTTCTAAAATGGTATGGAGAAGCAGAAAGCGATCTGAGTGAAGTGAAATCAGATTGACACGAACATTTTGTAATGGACGATGAGGAACCTGCTGCTGCTGCCGATTCTGACATCAGCGATGATGAAGCTCCCCATGAAATTGATGACCAGATACAGTCTACATCGTGCAATAATTTATATGGCAAGAACAAATTCAAATGGTCTTCTGCTCCTTTTGGAAGCAATAGTTCAAGAACTGCTAATCACAATATTGTTGTGCAATTGCCTGGACTATGGCCAGCAACTAGAAATCTTGGAAATCCACCTACTCCCCTGGAGATTTGAAAATTATTATATTCTAAAGAAATTATTAGTGCCATCATTCAGTGGACCAATGTAAAGATTAGAGAAGAAAGATTGAAGTTCAAGGACGGAGAAGCAAAAAGTTACCTGCGTGATGTGGATTTGATAGAGATCAATACGTTTTTTTGGGTTTATTGCTCTATACATCAATTTTTAGATCCAACCATGAAAACATCAAATCAGGGGTGAAATGCTCCGGGTTCGGATCGGATCGGCTGATCCAGTAGCGATGGCCACAGGTGGTTTGGAGAACTGGTAGCAAAAATCCCTAGTCTCACCCCCCCGCCCATGCCCACCAAATCGCCCGGTCGCCCGCTTGCTGCTTCTTTTAAAAAATGCTTTTAAAAGTTAAAAAAAAGGGCTCTGACCATCACAGCAGAGCTGCGTGATTGTCAGAGCCTTTTTTTTACTTTTAAAAGCCTTTTTTAACAACCTATTTGGCTGAATAGGTTGTAAAAATGCTTTTAAAAGGTTAAAAAAAAGACTCTGATGATCACAGCTGAGCTGCCTGATCATCAGAGCCTTTTTTTACTTTTAAAAGCATTTTTTTACAACCTATTTGGCCGAATAGGTTGTAAAAAAATGCTTTTAAAAGTAAAAAAAAAAAGATCGTGTGCCCCAGCTGATCACCCCCCCCCCATGCACTGTTCTACTTACCCCATGCCTCCTTTTGGTGTGCACTACACGCACGTGTGTGCGCACCTGACATTTGGTGTGTGGTGTGCACTGTGCATGTGTGTACGCCGCATGTGTGCGCAGCTGGTGAACTGGTAATAAACCAGTTCAGATTTCACCACTGCATCAAATGTGTTTTTGCTACTGAGGTCATTATGACCTGATGTCTATAATAGAGTAGCTGAAATAGTAAATCTGTGGTTAGGGGCTAGAAACCATCCAACCCTCCACAGAGGACCTTCTCTGTGGGGGCCCCTGCCCTCTGGAATGAGCTGCAACCGGGGCTTCGTCAACTCCCCGACCTCTGGACCTTTCACCGCGAGCTGAAGACACTTTTGTTCTAGCGTGCAGGGCTAGCTTAAACGTAGTTTTAATTGGGGTTTTTAATTGGGGTTTTTAAACAGGCTTTTAATTGTATCCAAAATTTTAGGCCATATATCGAATTAATTTTTTTATATTGTCTTTTAACCTGTGTTGTATGTATTCTCGTATTTTATTGGCTGTGAACCGCCCTGAGTCCTTCGGGAGAAGGGCGGTATACAAATTTAATAAATCAATAAATAAAATAAAGTGTCTTCCAATGCTGTTATTCTGTTATTCTGCTTCTTCTAACATCTTGCAAAATCTGGAAGAGATTCCAGCAGACACTCAACGAAACCAAGAGCAAACTACAGAAGAGAAGAGAGTAAATCCAGCTGGCTACTTCACTTCACTTCACTTTTAAAAGCAAAGGACTTGTTTGCTTTTCAAAAGAGTTCACTTCAATGTTTCTGAAGCACTCTCCTCCCTGCCTAGCCCTTGAAATAAGTGGCCTGGCAAGATTTTATTTTGTTCCACGTACTTTCAAGAACTGTGCTGGCCAATTCTCTCCTGGGCTGTCATCAGAATTTAACAGTAAAACGGTGTGGATTGTAAATCTTTTTTTTTTGTTATAAATAAATCAGCTTGTTGCTTGAGCTGTCAAGCAAAAAGAGCTCCTGGCAGTTCGAAAAGATCTTGAATAATGCACATGCGATAAGAAAACAAATATTTAGAAATTCTCCAGGGTCTATTAATTTTTAATAGGAATCTATCTCTATTTCTTTTTTTTTTTTAAAGAAAACCTTAATTGGAAATAATGTGTATTCCCTGCTTGACTTTTTCTGATCTATAAAATGGTCGTAGGTGATTTTTGGAAGCCCGAGACATGGAAGATATTGTTTAAATAACAGCGTTAATTGAAAACGACACCTTGGTAAATACGGATTTTAGAGTACAGCGTTTTTATTTTCCCCGTATGATAAAATTGAATGAAAAGAATGATTTGCTTTGTTTGAAAATCCCCACACTAGGAAGTGAGGTTGTAACCAAAAATGCAACCGAAAGATGCATATTAAAAATCGCACATTTGTTACAAGGGAGCAGATTAAGTCATGCTTAGTGTCTAAGTCACAGAAGAGTCTTCTGGACTCCATTGGCCATGTAGGATCTTTTTGGGCAACCTTTGGAGACTAGTTTATTTCTGTCTTCTGGGGGTGTTTTTCTTGGTTTAGCCAACAGTCCTGGCATTTCTTTATGGTTCCCCTCAAAGTAGTAATCAGGCTTGGCCCTGCCTAGTTTCATAGTCAAGATAAAGTCAACTAAAAGTTGAGGAACACCCAAGTGATACACTTGACATGGTGGTCTTCGAGCTCCTTTCAGGCATTGCATTTGTCCCATCCAAATGGTTTCCACGACAAATGGTTCAAATGACCATTTGTGATGCCTTCAAATCAGGACCATGTTCCTATTGACAAAGTCCCCAGTTCTGCTCATTGGAATGAAAAGGGGTGAGACATAGGAGGCAATGAAGAAAAAATATGGAAAACAAAGAAAGAAAGAAAGAAAGGAAGGAAGGAAGGAAGGAAGGAAGGAAGGAAGAAAGAAAGAAAGAAAGAAAGAAAGAAAGAAAGAAAGAAAGAAAGAAAGAAAGAAAATAAGGAAGGGAGGGAGGGAGGGAGGGAAGGAAGGAAGGTGATGGAGGCAGGGAGGGAGGGCAGAAATGGAGACAAAGGAAATGGAAAGTAAGGAAAGGAAAGGAAAGAAAGGAAGGGAAGGAGGGAGGGTGGAGATCAATGGTGGGATTCAATTTTTTTTACTACCGGTTCTGTGGGAGTGGCTTGATGGGCGTGGCATGGCATGGTGGGTGTGGCAGGGGAAGGATACTGTAAAATCTCCATTCCCACCCCACTCCAGGGAAAGGACACTGCAAAATCTCCATTTCCTCTCAATCAGTTGGGACTCGGGAGGCAGAGAATAAATGGGGGCAGGGCCAGTCAGAATTTTTACTACCGGTTCTCCGAACTACTCAAAATTTCTGCTGCCGGTTCTCCAGAACTGGTCAGAACCTGATGAATACCACCTCTGGTGAAAATAGAAGGAAAGGAGAAAAGAAAGGAGAAAGGAAAGGAAAGGAAAGAAAGGAGGGAGAGAGGGAGGGAGGAGATAGAAGGAAAGGAGAAAGAAAAAGAGAAAGGAAAGGAAGATAAAAGGAGGAGGAAGGGAGGGAGGGATGGAGGAAGGAGGGAGGGAGGGTGGAGATCAATGGTGGGATTCAATTTTACTACCGGTTCTGTGGGAGTGGCTTGATGGGCATGGCATGGCTTGGTGGGTGTGGCAGGGGAAGGATACTGTAAAATCTCCATTCTCACCCCACTCCAGGGGAAGGATACTGCAAAATCTCCCTTTCCTCTCAATCAGGGACTCGGGAGGCAGAGAATAAATGGGGGCAGGGCCAGTCAGAATTTTTACTACCGGTTCTCCGAACTATTCAAAATTTCTGCTGCCGGTTCTCCAGAACTGGTCAGAACCTGCTGAATACCACCTCTGGTGAAAATAGAAGGAAAGGAGAAAAGAAAGGAGAAAGGAAAGGAAAGGAAAGGAAAGAAAGGAAGGAGGAGGAGGGAGATAGAAGGAAAGGAGAAAGAAAAGAGAAAGGAAAGGAAGATAAAAGGAGGAGGAAGGGAGGAGGGAGGGAGGAAGGAGGGAGGAGGTGGAGATCAATGGTGGGATTCAATTTTACTACCGGTTCTGTGGGAGTGGCTTGATGGGCATGGCATGGCTTGGTGGGTGTGGCAGGGGAAGGATACTGTAAAATCTCCATTCTCACCCCACTCCAGGGGAAGGATACTGCAAAATCTCCCTTTCCTCTCAATCAGGGACTCGGGAGGCAGAGAATAAATGGGGGCAGGGCCAGTCAGAATTTTTACTACCGGTTCTCCGAACTATTCAAAATTTCTGCTGCCGGTTCTCCAGAACTGGTCAGAACCTGCTGAATACCACCTCTGGTGAAAATAGAAGGAAAGGAGAAAAGAAAGGAGAAAGGAAAGGAAAGGAAAGGAAAGAAAGGAGGGAGAGAGGGAGGGAGGAGATAGAAGGAAAGGAGAAAGAAAAAGAGAAAGGAAAGGAAGATAAAAGGAGGAGGAAGGGAGGGAGGGAGGGAGGAAGGAAGTGAGGGAAGAAGGGATGATGGAGATAGAAGGAAAGGAGAGAGGAAAGGAAAGGAAAGGAAAGGAAAGGAAAGGAAAGGAAAGGAAAATCTAAGAGCCAGTATGCTTTTTTTAAAAGATGGCATTATTTTGGGGTTCTCTTCTCTTTCCCCACCCCTCAAAAAGAGGAAAAAAAAGACAGATTCTATTGAGTTCAGTTGTACTTTGGATTGAATATTTTTCAGAAACAGATGGTTTTGAATGTTTTGCTGCTCTTGCTGTTTTTATTGATGCTTGAAGGAGATTCTTGTTTATGTTTTATTCTAGAAAGACCTTGAAAGGGATTTATTGGAGAAGTATTAAATCAAGGTATTAAATAAATACATATGATTTTATTTCATTCGTATGAATAAGAGTTGTACTTGGAGTTGGACTGGGATATTAAAAACTGGCAGATAATCCTTCTTCTTTTTTATTTTATCTTTTATTTTTTTGAATATTTGCTAAAGGATTTGTGGCTTCCCTAGGATTGCATTCTACGTTTTTTAAAATGTGCACTTTTATTCCTATGGAGTCTTAAAATAGCAGTGATTAAATGAGACCAGGGGTTCCTCTAAGAATGCAGAAGCTGTTGTTTCTGACAGGATCCTTATAGACATCCTAAAAACTTCAGTTTATAGACATATGTGCTAGTCATTCCAAACTCTAGGGGTGGGGTGCTCATCTCTGTTTCAAAACCAAAGAGCCAGCGCTGTCGGAAGATGTCTCTGTGGTCATGTGGCTGGCAGGACTAAATGCCAGAGGTGCACGGAATGCTGTTACCTTCCCACCAAAGACGGTCCCTATTTTTCTCCTTGCATTTTTTACCTGCTTTCAAACTGCTAGGTTGGCAGAAGCTGGGACAAATAACAGGAGCTCACCCCGTTACACTGCACTAGGGATTCGAACTGCTGAACTGCTGACCTTCTGATCGACAAGCTCAGCATCTTAGCTACTGAACCACCACATTCTTACTTACTTACAAATTAATACATGAGTATTAATTTATTGAGGAATATAAAGAAAGGCAGACACTCTTTCCCTAAGCTTACAACTACAGAGATGTAATCAGTTTTGATCAACACATTATAAAAAAGATGTTGAGACTCTAGAAAGAGTGCAGAGAAGAGCAACCAGGAAGATTAGGGGACTGGAGGCTAAAACATACGATGAATGGTTGCAGGAACTGGGCATGGCTAGTCTAGTGAAGAGAAGGTCCAGGGAAGACATGATAGCAGTCTTCCAATATTTGAGGAGCTGCCACAGAGAGGAGGGGGACAACCTATTTCCCAAAGTACCCAAAGGCCAGGCAAGGAATAATGGATGGAAACTGAACATGGAGAGATTCAACCTAGAAATAAGGAGTAATTTTTTGACAGTGAGAACAATCAACCAATGTAACAGCCTTCAGAAGTTGTAAAAGCTTCATCACTGGAAGCTTTCAAGAAGAGACTGGACCAGTGGTGGGTTGCTCTTGGTTCGCACTGGTTCGTACCGGTAGTAAAAATCTGTCATCGGTCGCAGAACTGGTAGTAATAGCTGGCTGGCCACACTCCCAAACTGGTTCCCCGGTTGCTGCTCTTTCACCCCGGCCATGTTCATCGCTGCCATGTTCTTTGCACACGCGCATCCCATTGCCTTGTAAGTCCAATAGGATGCGCATGCGCGAAGAACATGGCGATGACGGCAGCAGCTTTTCCCCCCAATACTTTTTGGCGGCCTGAGGAGAAAGCCACTGGCAAAGAAGCCTTTTTGGAGGCTTTCTGCCCAGCCGCTTTCCAGCAGTGGTGGCTGGCTGGGGGGGCCGCAGATAATTCAGGTCAGCTTGCCTTCTCGACTCTGGACCAGCCGCCTGGAAATAAGGAGAGATTTTCTGACAGTGAGAACAATCAACCACCTGCCTCGACGTCATCCCATCCCGTTTTTGATACTCTGCTAATGCGCCGAAGGCCCCGCGCATATGTGGAGGTGGTGTGTGCGCTTACATTTGTGAACCGGTAGTGAAGATAAGTGAATACCACCCTTGCTTCGGAGGTTGTGGGAGCTTCATCACTGGAGGCTTTCAAAAAGAGATTTGTAAGAAATGGTGTCGGGTCTCCTGCTTGGGCAGGGGTTGGACTAGATGACCTACAAGGTCCCTTCCAACTCTGTTAATCTGTATAATCTATATATCTATTCAATCACCCTGTTTCCTTGGCGATAATACAAAAAATATATTTTTTTTATTTGAATTTATATCCTGCCCTTCTCCGAAGACTCAGGGCGGCTTACACTGTGTTAAGCACTAGTCTTCATCCATTTGTATATTATATACAAAGTCAACTTTTATTGCCCCCAACAATCTGGGTCCTCATTTTACCTACCTTATAAAGGATGGAAGGCTGAGTCAACCTTGGGCCTGGTGGGACTTGAACTTGCAGTAATTGCAAGCAGCTGCTGTTAATAACAGACAGACTTAGTCTGCTGAGCCACCAGAGGCCCTATTACAAAATATGTTTGTAATTGCTTACTTTTGTGCATTTTTTTAAAAAAAATGCCTCAGTCTAGTCTCTAGCCCTACTATTCCGTCAAAGTACAGGTAGTCCTCAACATACGACTACAATTGAGCCCAAAATTTATGTTGCTAAGCGAGACATTGGTTAAGTGAGTTTTGCCCCATCTTGATGACCTTTCTCGCCACCGTTGTTAAGTGAACCACTGCAGCTATTGAGTTATTGAGCTATTGAGCCTTCTCTGTGGGGGCTCCCGCCCTCTGGAACGAACTCCCCCCAGGACTTCGTCAACTTCCAGACCTCCGAACCTTCCGGACCTCCGAACTTCCGGACCTCCGAACCTTTCGCCGCGAGCTTAAAACCTACTTATCCATCTGCGCTGGACTGGGTTAGTGTTTTAATGGGTTTTAATGGGTTTTAGTTCTAAATTTTAATTGTGGCCAATTTTAATAAGTTTTTTAACTGTATTTTAATTTGTATTTATTGTATTGTATTTTTACTTGGCTGTGAACCGCCCTGAGTCCTTCGGGAGAAGGGCGGTATACAAATTTAAATAATAAATAAATAAATAAATAAATAAATAAATAAATAAATAAATAAATAGTAACACGGGTTGTGAAGCGAATCTGCTTCCCCATTGAATTGGTCGCAAAAGGGAAAAATGTGACCCCGGGAAGATGAAACCGTCGTAAATATGAGTCAGTTGCCAAATTTGGATCACATGACAAGGGGGATGCTTTAACGGTCGTTAGTGTGAAAAGCGGTCATAAGTCACTGTCTTCAGTGCCGTCGTAACTTTGAATGGTCGCTAAATGGGCTGCTGTAAGTCGAGGACTGCCTGTATTCCTCAGGTGCAACCCAATAAACACACATTCTCCCCTCCCCCCAAAGATTTGCTAAGCTGCCTCCAGGGATATGTCGACTCCCTGACCTCCGGACCTTTCGACGTGAGCGCAAGACATTTTTGTTCCATCGCGCAGGGCTGGCCTAACAGTTTTAATGGGGATTTTTATTAGATTTTTATTAGAGTTTTAATTATTTCCAGCCAATTGAATCAGTTTTTTAATAAAGGGTGTTTTTACTAATGTATATGTTTGTATTTTATCTGCCTGTTCACCGCCCTGAGTCCTTCGGGAGAAGGGCGGTATACAAATTAAATAATAAATAAATAAATAAATAAATAAATAAATAAATAAATAAATAAATAGTAACACGGGTTGTGAAGCAATCTGCTTCCCATTGAATTGGTCGCAAAGGAAAAATGTGACCCCGGAAGATGAAACAGAATATGAGTCAGTTGCCAAATTTGGATCACATGACAAGGGGGATGCTTTAACGGTCGTTAGTGTGAAAAGTGGTCATAAGTCACTTTCTTCAGTGCCGTCGTAACTTTGAATGGTCACTAAATGGGCTGCTGTAAGTCGAGGACTGCCTGTATTCCTCAGGTGCAACCCAATAAACACACATTCTCCCCTCCCCCCAAAGATTTGCTAAGCTGCCTCCAGGGATATGTCGACTCCCTGACCTCCGGACCTTTCGACGTGAGCGCAAGACATTTTTGTTCCATCGCGCAGGGCTGGCCTAACAGTTTTAATGGGGATTTTTATTAGATTTTTATTAGAGTTTTAATTATTTCCAGCCAATTGAATCAGTTTTTTAATAAAGGGTGTTTTTACTAATGTATATGTTTGTATTTTATCTGCCTGTTCACCGCCCTGAGTCCTTCGGGAGAAGGGCGGTATACAAATTAAAATATTCTATTCTATTCTATTCTATTCTATTTTTTTTTTTTTAATTTTTTTATTACTTTTTTTGCAACAAACAAACAAAAAGAAAATACATTATTACACCCTTGTGCTATACATAAAAGGAAGATTTGGGTCTTCGGATATATCCTCATGATTGCCAAAATCCACGTTCTCGAGGTACAGGTATCCTACTTGATAATTTGAACTCTCCCCTCTAAACACCGCTTTCATCACATCCCAAACAATTTCAAATTTAACCTCCCCATTATCATTTAATCTCCAACTTTCCTCCAATTTTTTAAGTATCCATTTTTTATCCTTTTCATTTTTATACAATTTCTCGTCCTCCAATAGCTTCTTTTTTTCTCAAAATTAAAATCTAAGTCCACCATAACTTCTGCATGATCAGAATCTTTAAAAATTCCCACATCTACCTTATCCACATTGTTCAACAAATCTTTAGAAAGAAAAATATAATCAATTCTAGAATATGTATTATATATCTTAGAGAAAAAAGTGTATACTCTCTCAATACCTTTAACCTCTCTCCACACATCAACCACGCTGTTTCGAAGCATCCACATATTTAAAATCCCCACTTTATTTACTCCTCCACAGCGGGTGGGATTAGTACTGTCTATTTTATCTCTGATTAAATTAAAATCCCCAGCCACAATTACTTTCCCTACACTTTCATTCTCCAAAATTTTTGTTATTTTTTCAAGAAATTCTCTTTGTTTTCATTCGGTAAATGTAAATTAACAAGTGTCACTTTTTCCCCATTAAGATTTCCAACAATTATTACATATCTTCCATCTTCATCCAAAATTACCTTATGTTTTTCAAAGTACACCCTATCTGATATCAGTGTTGCAACTCCTCTAGCTTTTGAAGTTCCAAATGCTTTTCATATATTTGCATACCTTTTATATACATTCTATTTGAATCTTCAGATTTCTGATGGGTTTCTTGTAAAAATAAAATTTCTGGTAAATCCTTTTAATCTTAAGCTCCAATCTTCTTCTTTTAATCTGATTCCTGTACCCTTCACATTCCATGACATTATTTTTATAACTCCCATTTAAAATATAAATTTTTAATCCTATCCCGCATCTTCCTTTCTGTGCCCCCACCACCCAACATTAAACTACCATATAAACAACAATAAGCAAACAGAAAAAAACAAAACAAAACAAAACAATAAAATACAAACAATCTTCTTCCCCACATCCTCATCGGTTTCGCCTCTATAAAGAGAATGGGGAGAGGGGCGTGCCAATGCCGGGGCACTTCTTTCGGGCTGTCTATTTGAATTCATCACTCAAAAAAGATAGCGATGACCGCATTCAGCTTCATATTTTCCAAGACTCTTATCTGCTTCTTCTCCTACTGTATCCTCACGACTCTTCTTCTGTTCAACCAACACAGGTGATATTTCTTTCCTCTTTAACCCTTTAGAGTCTTGCCCTCCAATAGCCCCTTTTTCTTCTTCTGAGATTGATGTTTCCACGTATGTTCCACCCATCTGAAGCATTTGATCTTTTATCTCCATTAAATCCTCCATCTCAATCAGTCCAAGCTCCCGTAAATATAATAATGCATCTATATCTGGGGTGATTGTACGCATCCTTCCTTTATAAAAAAATTTCAATTGTTGTGGTGGCCTCCAATTGTATTTAATTCCATTATCTCTCAAAACTTTTGTAATTGGTTTTAAAAAAAATCTCCATGCCCTTTCTTCTCTTGATATATCCGGGAAGACTTGAATAGTCTTCCCTTCAAACTTCAAAGCATCTCCCAACTCTCTTAACTTGGCCATAACTTCCAACTTATCACCAAGATTTGCGAACCTGACAAGCACATTCCTGTTAGAACCATTTTGCCTTCTATATCCAATTCTAAAACACTTGCCAGGTCTGCTAATGTGAACGTAAGTTGCGTATCCAAATCATTAATCCATTTCAAAACCCGCTGTTTCAATTTATCCTCCTTTCTTCCGAGATTCCTCTAATAACAAAATTATATTTCCTCATCTCTTCTTCCAAAAGACAAATTCTCTTATCTTGCTGCTCATTTTTATAAAATATTTTGCCAATTTGCCGATCTACTTTTGCCTCATGGACATGCAGCTGCTCCATTTCATCTTTAATCATTATCATTTCCTCTTTTGTTTAGCAAAGTTATCATTCATATCTTGCTTTAAATTTTGCACTTGATGTCAGTTTAAATGTCAAATTATCTATACGCTCTGATAGTCCTGCTATTTTTTCCCCAATTTTATTTAAAGCTGCAGCAATTTGCTGCGTTTCTGAAAGTTGTTGAGTCATTTTGAAAAAAAAAAATCAAAAAATTTCTCAAACTGGGATTCCTATTTTTCAAAGAGTCTTAGTGAAGATCAAAGGACAGCAGTCAAAGCAATTTTACAGAGGGTCTTGATGAAGATCAAGGGACGACAATCTTTTAATTGAAGCGAAACGGCTTATTTGCACTCGTTAGTAGCTTATCAGTAACTTATGAGTCATATTCACTCCACAAAGAAACACAATTACCTCACAGCTTAATCAGCGCCATTTTTTCTCCACGTCGGCAGAGAAGAAAAAAAAAAAAACCAGCTTGAACTTCAAAACAAAGTCCTTTTTTTGTTTTCTGTAATATAAACAAGCTATTAATTTCCTCTCAAAAGAAAAATAATAATAAAAAAAAAATTATCCACCTAATAAAATCTTCTTCAGCCGCTCCCCTGCTAGAACCTCCAAACAAGCTCCAAGGTCCAGTCAGTCCAGCACAAAAGATCGATCTCTTCAATTAAAATTCTTCTCATTAGCAAATTCAGTCTTTGATATTCCTTAGCCTCAGCATTTAACACAGAACACGATAATTATAATAAGGAAAGCAAAAGACAGCAGTTTATTCCAAACTCATCATTTCTGCCAGTTCGGTCATCCCACGCAGTAAAAACTCCTTAATTCAAGCAGTTTCAGATGACCTACCAGTTTTAAATTCAGTCTGCCGGGCTATTAACACTTCCACTTCATGATTTATTAACTTTCATCCATAACGGTGCATTCCAAACAGCATTAATCCTCATAAATCTTCATTATTAAGCCCTGTGAAGTGAAGGAAAGGTCCTTACCCCACCACGGTCATGGCCACGCCCCCTATTCTATTCTATTCTAATAATGTTTTAATTTTTGTATTCTTATTTTTTACCTTGCTGTAAACCACCCTGAGTCCTTTGGGAGAAGGGTGGTATATAAATCAAAATAATAAAACAAAATAAATAAATAAATAAAAAGTATTTACATAATTAAATGATTATAGCTTTGGGGGAACGAAGAATAGAATGTATGGAAAACAAAAACTTAGCCTAGCTGAAAATAAGTTCAGGTTCCTTTATTTTTTAGAATAACCCATATCAAGTTTCTTCTTTCGCTGATCTTTTTCAGATGTCAAAGAAACGAGTTCACTAATACAGTAGTTTAATCCCTTGGCTGTCAGAAGTAAATAGATTGCCTTGAGATAATGATCTACCTCCACACCTATTTTTGAACCAAGAAGCCAACACAGTTCTGGGCTGCATAAACAGAGGGATAGAATCAAGATCACGTGAAGTGTTAACACCACTTTATAATACCTTGGTAAGGCCACACTTGGAATATTGCATTCAGTTTTGGTCGCCACGATGTAAAAAAGATGTTGAGACTCTAGAAAGAGTGCAGAGAAGAGCAACAAAGATGATTAGGGGACTGCAGACTAAAACATATGAAGAACAATTGCAGGAACTGGGCATGTCTAGTTTAATGAAAAGAAGGACCAGGGGAGACATGATAGCAGTGTTCCAATATCTCAGGGGTTGCCACAAAGAAGAGGGAGTCAAGCTATTCTCCAAAGCACCTGAGGGTAGAACAAGAAGCAATGGGTGCAAACTAATCAAGGAGAAAAGCAACTTAGAACTGAGGAGAAATTTCCTGACAGTTAGAACAATTAATGAGTGGAACAACTTGCCTGCAGAAGCTGTGAATGCTCCAACACTGGGAATTTTTAAGAAAATGTTGGATAGACATTTGTCTGAAATGGTGTAGGGTTTCCTGCCTGGGCAGGGGGTTGGACTAGAAGACCTCCAAGGTCCCTTCCAACTCTGTTATTATGTTATGTTCCTCTCTCAGGTTTTCTTTCACCGGGCTGACTTGAAAGGGAAAATTGACCTGGAGACAGGAGGTAGTGCCATATAGTTGCCACTCTGAACTCCTAAAGGAAAGATTTTGGACATAGAATAATAGGGTTGGAAGTGACCTTGAAGGTCTTCTAACCCAACCATCGGCTCAGGCAGGAGACTCTTAACTATCCCAGATAAATGGCTATACCAATCTCTGGAATAGGACCTTTTACCCACCGAGTGCTAAACAAATATGTGCTTTGCGTGCTTTGCACGCTTGCATGCTATTTGAGTTAATGCACGACTCCTCCTGTGTGCTGCTTGCGCAACCACACCACCTGCGCATGCGCGTGGCTTTTGTGCAGCTGCCCATGCGCTGCATGAACAATCGCACTATCTGCGCATGCACGCAGGTTTTACGCGGCTCCCCCATGCGCTGCATGCGCAATTGCGCCATCTGCGCATGCATGTGGTTTTTGCATGCGCAATGCATGTGCATGAATGCTGTCTGCACATGCACGTGCTGCATGCAAGTACTCTCACGTGCATGCCCAGATGGTGCATGCGCAGGAGAGCTCTGAAGACCAGATGGGTCCCCTGAATTGCACACCCGAACACCAACTGGGGGGTGCCCGCATGCGCAGCTGCAGGTGATTTGGGCGACAGCTCCTGTGCCCAGAAAGATGGCTCTGCATGCTACCTCGGGCACGCGTGCCATAGGTTCACCCTCATGGCCTTATACCATTCTAGGCTTTCCTTGGTCTTGATGGGATGATAGAAAGAATGACTGAATAGCAGAGTTGGAAGGAATCCTGGAGGTTTTCTAGTCCAGCGACCTGCTCAAGCTGGAGACTCTGGACCATTCCAGATAAATGGCTGTCCAATCTCTTCTTAAAAGCCTCCCGCGATGGAGGACCCACAACATCTGGAGGCAGTTGCTCTTAAATGTCCCACTAACTAACAAAATTGATCAGGCTATATTTTTTCTTCATAAAATTCAGCCATCAACCAGAGAAACAGAAAGGACGACGAATGGTTAAGCGATCTTAGTTAGTGTCTGCTTGGAAAAGTCTTCCTGCAGTCCCTTTTATTGTTATTTTTATTAATGGCTTGGCCAAGAGTGATTCTTTAATTCTTTATTTAGGGTAGGACAGGGTAGGGTAGGGTAGGGTAGGGTAGAATAGAATAGAATAGAATAGAATAGAATAGAATAGAATAGAATAGAATAGAATAGAATAGAATAGAATAGTAAATAATTAGAACGGAACGGAACAGAACAGAATAGAATAGGAGTTGGAAGAGACCATGGGGATCTTCTAGTCCAACCCCTTGCTTAGGCAGGAAACCTATATCATTTCAGACAAATGGTTATCTAATCTCTTGTTAAAAACTTCCAGTGTTGGAGCATTCACAACATCTGGTGGCAAGCCATTCCACTGATTAATTGTTCTAACCGTCAGGAAATTCTTCCTTAGTTGGAGGTTGCTTCTCTCCTTAATTAGTTTCCATCCATTGCTTCTCGTCCTGCCTTCAGGTGCTTTGGAGAATAGCTTGACTCCCTCTTCTTTGGGGCAGCCCCTGAGATATCAAAACATTGCTATTATGTCACCTTCTAGTCCATCTTTTCTATTTTAAACTAGACGTATCCAATTCCAGCAACCGTTCTTTATATTGAACTTTAGGATTTACTGTATATTATCACCAAGAGATTTCAATTGCTGGTAACCTATCACAAAGTAAAATACAGTGTCCACTATAAAAAACAAAACAAAGGAAATAAAACTTCCATATTAAAAAAAAGTAATTATTTTTCCCGTTGTTATCTTTGTATTCCCTCTATTGTCAATAGATGAACAGGATAATAAAAGAGGAAAGAGTTCAGATGGGGGAAAAACAAACTTGATCTGAAGTAAGATATGCAAATCTGTAGGTAATGAATATCCAGAACACCTTGGGTAATTTGGCATTTTAAAAGAATGGCTTTTACATAAGTTCCTAGAAAAGAGGAATAATTAAACCTCTTTGAATAGTCTCCTTCTTCTATTTAGTTTTTAACAAAAACGAAATAGGTCTAAGTTATAAAACGTCCGTTCCTCAATTCTTTTGAAATCCTGTAATAATCAACAAATTATCCTGGGATTTGTATAGCTTTAAAATTCAAACCTTCAAGTCCATCCCACAGTGGTGGGTTTCAATTTTTTTTTACTACTGGTTCTGTGGGTGTGGCTTGGTGGGTGTGGTGTAGCTTGGTGGGCGTGGCTTGGTGGGCATGGCAGGGGAAGGATACTGTAAAATCTCCATTCCCTCTCCATTCCCTCCCCAATCCAGGGGAAGGATACTGTAAAATTTCCATTCCCACCCCACTCCAGGGGAAGGATACTGTAAAATCTCCATTCCCACCCTAGTCCAGGGGAAGGATACTGTAAAGACTCCATTCCCTCTCCAATCCAGGGGAAGGATACTGAAAAATCTCCATTCCCACCCCACTCCAGGGGAAGGATACTGTAAAGACTCCATTCCCATCCTAGTCCAGGGGAAGGATACTGTAAAGTCTCCATTCCCTCTCCAATCCAGGGCAAGGTTACTGCAAAATCCCCATTTCCTCCCTCAGGAGGCAGAGAATAGATGGAGGCAGGGCCAGTCAGAATTTTTACTACCGGTTCTCCGAACTACTCAAAATTTCTGCTACCGGTTCTCCAGAAGTGGTCAGAACCTGCTGAAACCCACCTCTGTCGCCCCCCCCCCCTGAAAATTAGATGTCCTGGGGTAGTTTATCTTGTTTTCATCCTTTCTGAACTGGCACTTTAGTATGTGTGAGAGGGATCTGTGAGAGGGATCTTGGAGTCCAAGTGGACAACCATTTAGATATGAGCCAGCAATGTGCAGCAGCTGCCAAGAAAGCCAACACAGTTCTGGGATGCATAAACAGAGGATAGAATCAAGATCACGTGAAGTGTTAATACCACTTTTTAATGCCTTGGTAAGGCCACACTTGGAATATTGCATTCAGTTTTGGTCACCACGATGTAAAAAAGATATTGAGACTCTAGAAAGAGTGCAGAGAAGAGCAACAAAGATGTTTAGGGGACTGGAGGCTAAAACATATGAAGAACGGTTGCAGGAACTCGGTATGCCTAGTTGAATGAAAAGAAGGTCTAGGGGAGACATGATAGCAGTCTTCCAATATCTCAGGGGTTGCCACAAAGAAGAGGGAGTCAAGCTATTCACCAAAGCACCTGAGGGTAGGACAAGAAGCAATGGGTGGAAACTAATCAAGGAGAGAAGCAACTTAGAACTAAGGAGAAATTTCCTGACAGTTAGAACAATTAATCCGTGGAACAACTTACTTCCAGAAGTTGTAAATGCTCCAACACTAAAAAATTTTAACAAGATGTTGGATAACCATTTGTCTGAAATGGTGTAGGGTTTCCTGCCTGGGCAGCGGGTTGGACTAGAAAACCTCCAAAGTCCCTTCCAACTCTGTTATTATTATTATTATTACGATTATTATTATTACTACTATTATTATTACTACTATTACTACTACTACTACTACTACTACTACTATTATTATTATTATTATTATTATTATTATGTTTAAAAGTAAATGTTATGTTCCCAAGGATTTTTTCTTTTAAATGGATCTTTACCTCACCGAAAAACATAGAATGCCTTTTACCGACAGAAAACGGATGGTGTTATTAGAAAAGAGAAGCTGAGCTAGCAAGCAGTAATATTATGGATCACAAAAATACTTAAAAAGAGAATTTTGTTATTGGAAAAGCTTCTCTTTTCTATCATGAGAAAGGTGAGGCAAGATGACTCACAACAATGGTGAAATCCAATTTTTTTTACTACCGGTTCTGTAGGCGTGGCTTGATGGGTGGGGTGTGGCTTGATGGCCATGGCAAGGGAAGAACACTGCAAAATCTCCATTCCCACCCCACGCCAGGGGAAGGATACTGCAAAATCCCCACAGGTGGTATTTGCTAGTTCTCCGAACTACTCAAAATTTCCACTACTGGTTCTACGAACTGCTCAAAATTTCCGCTGGCCGATTCTCCAGAACCTGTCAGAATCTGCTGGATTTCACCCCATTTATATGTAATCATTTTATGTGTTTATGGCTATGTTTTGCCTATTTATATCCATTTATTTGTGCCATTTTTTTGGTGTGTGTCCATGTCTATGTCTATACTGATACTTGTTTCCTTGTACTTGTTGACAAACAATTAAATAAATAAATAAATAAGTAAGTAAGTAAGTAAGTAAGTAAGTAAATTGGGATTAAAATTGCCAGGAGAAATATCAACAACCTCAGATATGCAGACGATACCACTCTAATGACAGAAAGTGAAGAGGAACTAAAGAGTCTCTTGATGTGGGTGAAGGAGGAGAGTGCAAAAGTTGGCTTGAAACTCAACATTAAGAAAACCAAGATCATGGCATTCCTTGACATGAGTGACATTGAGTTGGCCATGCCCAGCCAGTCACATGACCACCAAGCCATGCCCACCAAGCTACACGCACAGAACCGGTAGGGAATATTTTTAGATTTCACCACTGGATTGCCTACCATGTAGGTTGTCTCTTTTAGTGTGTCTATCTCAATCATTAGCTTCTGTCACTTATCATCTCTCTATGGGCATAAATGGATAAATGGCAATGGCCAGACATATTTTGCAGACTGTTTTTATGCCTGCTCGTCCAACAATCTTAGTAGCTGCGAATTGACTGTTGGGTGAGCAAACACAAAAACAGACAGGGAAGTGATTGAAGGCTGGGAAATTGGGCCCTGTATCAATCAACAGGACTGCAAATTTACCATCAGCCTATCAAGTACTTAGAAGTTGAGGGCTGGGCAAATGACAGCTAATGACTTAAAAGCCAGCCATCAGCACACCCCGATCAACATCTAACTTACAACAGGTACCATATAAATACCACACACAAAATGGCACCAATGGTGGGATTCAGCCGGTTCTGTTGGGTTCGTGTGAACCGGTAGCAGCGACTATGGGAGGGTCTGCCCACCCGCCCAGACGTAATGCGTGACTACTGCGCATGCACGCACGCTCACATTTGTGAACCAGTAGGGAAGGTAAATTGAATCCCGCCTCTGAACGGCACACACTCTTCTAGAAAGAAGTTCCCTGAGGAAGGGCTCCAACATGAGTCCAAAAGACCTGAGTTGGATCCTGCAATGTTATCCTGGGGTGTGTATATTTGCCTTCATTTGTCAGACATATTTTGCTTGAAAGGATAGCACCCTCAGTCAGAAATGGTAAGAGGCAATCCAAAGCTAGGGAGAAAGTAAAATTAGATTCTATTTGGGTTTAGTTAAGAATAAACATGCCCCTTTAAAATAAATATAACCCTTGGTCTGCAATTATGGTCTCACATTTTTGAGACCTTTAAAGGCATTTTTCAAGCCAGAAATGTACATTTATGGGTCTCACGCACAAAACATGCAAAATGGCATAATAATAAGGAAATAGATTAGAGGGAAAAAAAATGTGGACAAGACCTGTAAATGAAGGCATATGGCTATGCACTCGAGAAAACCCACACTTTTTAAAAATAGTCGCAAAAAGATATATAAAGAGATTCTATTTGAGGGGTGAAGAGCAAGAAAAATTAAAATTGCCAGATTCTACTTACTAAAAATCACTCTATAAATCTGTTCAGGGGTATTCCAAGCAACAAATATCTCCAGAACGGGGAAATCTATTTCATCAAGCACAGTTTCCTTTAATTCTGTCACAATCTCTCCTCCAGTCCAAGCACCGGCTAAACTGAGTTTTTGACTGTTTATACCAGGGGTCTCCAACCTTGGTCCCTTTAAGACTTGTGGACTTCAACTCCCAGAGTTCCGCAGCCAGCTTTGTATCAGCTTTTCTGGCTGAGGGACTCTGGGAGTTGAAGTCCACAAGTCTTAAAGGGACCAAGGTTGGAGACCCCTGGTTTATACAATGCCCCAGGGGTGGGCTGCTGTGCGGTCATAGGGGTTCACCTCTAGCTAAGGTCCTATGCAGTTCAAAGAACCCCCAATTCACACTCCTGGCTGCCCCCCCCCCTGGCCAGGAGTCCCCACGCAGCCCTTTTTGGATGCAGGTAAATGCAGGGCATGTGGGGAGGCTTGGGGAGGGTGAAAAATGGGTCTACCAGAAGTTTGGGAGGGCCCGTTTCTGGCCTCCAGAGGACCTCCAGAACCTGGGAAGGCTGTTTTCGCCTCCGGACCTTGGGAAGGGCAAAACGCCGTCCCCACCGCCAGGGTGCGGTAGGCTGACTAGGCCATGCCTATCATGGCCATGCCCACCCAGCAACTGGGCAGAGAACTCCTTGCTAAAATTTTTGAAGCTCACCCCTGCAATGCTCTTTTTCAAAGTATCTCTTTCTGTCTAAGATGAAGTTACAGTGGCTTGCAAAATTCTGGATTTGTTTAGTGTAATGCTGAAGAGATCTTTCCACAAGGCTATGAAGCATCAAGGTTTTATTGCAAAGTGTTGCAAAATCTTTTGGGGACAGTCTCACACACACACACACACACACACACACACACACACACACCTGTATTCTCCAACATTTCCTCATATTTTGTCTCTCTTTTAGATAGGAGCATTTCCAATTTTTCTAACCCTTCAATCAGAAGAGCCAGGCTGTTCTTAAATAAACAGGGGAGGAGAAAGAGTAAAAGCCAGGGAGTATCACCTTGAGTAATCAGTTTGCACAACCCTTCATGTTGCCCAATCCATGACTGATATAAAATGACACTCGCGCTGGGAGGAAAGTAGTTTCTGTGTGCCTCATCTACTCTAGAACAGAAACTACAGCGTAAGTGCAGAGAAACAATTTCATATATCTGTCTCTATCTCTATCTCTATCTCTATCTATCTATAAAAGTAAAGGTTCCCCTCGCACATATATGCTAGTCGTTCCTGACTCTAGGGAGCAATGCTCATCTCCATTTCTAAGCTGAAGAGCCAGAGCTGTCTGAAGATGTCTCCGTGGTCATGTGGCCAGCATGACTAAATGCCAAAGGCATACGGAACGCTGTTACCTTCCCACCAGAGGTGGTCCCTATTTTTCTACTTGCATTTTTTACATGCTTTCGAATTGCTAGGTTGGCAGAAGCTGGGACAAGTAATGGGAGCTCACCCTGTTACGCGGCACTAGAGATTCGAACTGCTGACCTTTCGATAAACAAGCTCATCATCTTAGCCACTGAGCCACGGCTTATCTATATCTATATCTATATCTATATCTATATCTATATCTATATCTATATCTATATCTATATCTATATCTATATCTATATATCTATATCTATATCTACATCTACATCTACATCTACATCTACATCTGTCTGTCTGTCTGTCTGTCTGTCTATCTATCTATCTATCTATCTATCTATCTATCTATCTATCTATCTATCTATCTATCTATCTATCTGATAACTAATTAAGAACTGTATAGTTGCTAACAGCCATTCTGCTAGAAGTTCATTCTGAGGTCTAATGAATGGGCTAGAAATTATGATTAATGCAAGGTTATAGTTTGTTAAATTAGTGATTTGTGCAGATGTGTATCAAAAAATGTCTTAGATTGGGCTGGGATTGTATCTTTTGCTATGCTTTTTCTGAGCAAACTGGAATGTGAGTATAAAATTCTAAGGGTCTAAAAACCGCATGTGTACTACAATAACTCTGCTCTATGGATTGTACAGGCTATACGGTCAAAAGATGCGTCTGATCCTGCTGTCCAGTCTTCTTCTTTTGGGACTATCTCTGGCCAACGGACATGACACGGATCCGGAAGGAAAATGTGATCACTTTAAACCCATATTTGAGAATGGGGAGGGGGATTAGCACATGGGCAGAAGTGGGAATGCATGGGTGCCATTCTTGTTATCTGAACGCAGCACAGAGTGCAGAGCTGATTAGGGGACTGGAGGCTAAAACATATGAAGAACGGTTGCAGGAACTGGGTATGTCTAGTTTAATGAAAAGAAGGACTAGGGGAGACATGATAGCAGTGTTCCAATATCTCAGGGGTTGCCACAAAGAAGAGGGAGTCAAACTATTCTCCAAAGCACATGAGGGTAGAACAAGAAGCAATGGGTGGAAAGGAGAGAAGCAACTTAGAACTAAGGAGAAATTTCCTGACAGTTAGAACAATTTATCAGTGCAACAACTTGCCTCCAGAAGTTGTGAATGCTCCAACACTGGAAGTTTTTAAGAAGATGTTGGATAACCATCTGTCTGAGATGGTGTAGGGTTTCCTGCCTGGGCAGGGGGTTGGACTAGAAGGCCTCCAAGGTCCCTTCCAACTCTGTTGTTATTATTATTATTTAACAACCGGTTCTCTGTCCTAATGACTGGTTGGGTGGACGTGGCCATGGTGGGCATGACCAGGGGGTCTGACAGGCAGCACTCGGCCTCCTGCACCCTCCTGGGAGCAAACACGGGCTGTGGGGGGGATGTGCAGCCCCCCTGTGCCACATTTTGAGCCTAGTAGGCCTCCCTGCAGCCTTCTGGGAGTGAAAATGGGCTCGAGGGGGGGGCAGCACATCCTCCTTCACCCCATTTTGGTCCTGGAGGCCTCCCTGCAGCCTCCTGGGAGCAAAAATGGGCAGTGGGGGCGGCCACGCTGCGTGCGCACACACACACACACACACACACACACACACAAATGCCCTGTTTTGGGCCTAGTAGGCCTCCCTGCACTTACCTGTGAGTCAAAATTGGGCACGTGGAAAAATCTCAGCCTTCTTGAAAGACAGTACTCAAGAAAAATATCTAAATGAATGGAAGAATTGGATTGACTATATTCAAAATAGATATCAGATTAAGAGATTTCAGATTGTCTTTGAATGAAGGATGTTGTTTTTTGATTTTAATGGAAGAAGTCAGGTTATGTGAAAGAGAAGGATTATAATTGTGTTAGATTCCAAAATTTAATGTATGAATGTTTGTTTATAGAACTATACCTTGTGTTTGCTCCGGGAAGTCAGGGTGGGGAGGGGTTTTTGGAGGGATGGGGGAGGGGGGAGGGGGGAGGGGGGAATTTATTTGTTTCTGTAAAACTTTTTCAATAAAAAAAATAATTGGGCGCATGGGGACTCCAGGAAGGGGTGGGGCGGGGCCAGGCAGCAATTTTACTACCAGTTCACCCGAACCATCCTGAACCGGCTGAATCCCATCACTGGTGCTCCTTCACTGGAGGTTTCTAAGAAGAGATTGGAGAGCCATTTGTCTGAAATGGTATAGTGTCTCCTACTTGAGCAAGGGGGGTTGGACTAGAAAACCTCCAAGGTCCCTTTCCGGTTCCGTTATTCTGTTATTTGAATCTCAAAAAGGCTCCTCGAGAGCAGAGTTGGTAAAAGAGCCCCTTGGAAGTCTTTTGCTGATGAAATCCAAACAAATCAAAGCTGTAGAAATCAGTGCATCAAGGCTGAAGCAGGACTTGTAATGCAAAGATGTCTGTTCTTCGGGAGAGCTTTCCAGTGTGTGAATTCACATCTGGAATGGGATAGTCAGGGAAGCAGGCTTGCTAATGTCCTTGTCCAGAGAGGGCGAGGTTCAGGGGTGGGTTTCAACAGGTTCTGACCAGTTCTGTAGAACCGGTAGAGGAAATTTTGAGTAGTTCAGAGAACCAGTAGTAAAAATTCTGACTGGCCCTGCCCCCATCTATTCTCTGTCTCCCAATTCCCAGCTGACTGGGAGGAAATGGGGATTTTGCAGTATCCTTCCCCTGGAGTGGGGTGGGAATGGAGATTTTACAGTATCCTTCCCCTGCCATGCCCACCAAGCCATGCCACACCCACCAAGCCACACTCACAGAACCGGTAGTAAAAATTTTTGAAACCCACCACTTTGCGAGGTTCAAGAGAGGCTAGAGAATGAGGCAATAATCTAATTCCCCCACCCCAAGCTATTTCATGCTTTCTTCCGAATGCCCAGCATTCACCTGAAGGATAAGTAGGCAAGTCCAAGAAAGAATGATTGCTCACTGTTTGAATGCCAACAACTGGGGGCAGTTTGGCACAGCTTGGCTTGCCTTCTGTGACTCCAATAATGCGATGCTGTTTTCCTTTCTAGTACTGAATTCCTTGGTTAAAGCTGTGGAAAGATTTGACGAAAAGCTAAACAAATGGACAAACGCCTTCTTGACAGTCCACAGAGGTAAGAAAACTTTAAACCCTGGCTTTTGGTCCAAATGTGCGGTGTGTTTGGCTGAATAAAGTATTCAGTTCAGTTACATTTGAATACCAGCTGCCTGTCTCTTAGAGCAGGGGTCTCCAGCCTTGGCAACTTGAAGTCTGGAGGACTTCAACTCCCAGAATTCCCCTGGTTGAAGTCCACCAGGCTTCAAGTTGCCAAGGTTGGAGACCCCTGTCTAAGAGTGCCTATGGAGGCAGGGGTCAACATAGGAACTGGGACTGGGCAATCTTTTCCAGGCCTGTCACGTATGTTACATGCGGTAGAGGCTACCATTTTGCCCTCCCTTGTGGACTTCTTGTGGATTGTGGGGGTTGCTGTCTATTCTGATAGAATAGAATAGAATAGAACAGAATAGAATAGAATAGAATATTGAATATTGGTAAGGGTAAAATACTGAATACTGAATATTGACTATGTCAATATACAGAATGTAAATATATATAACAAAATTGCGTATAAGAATGCTCAATATGGTTACACAAGAATAAGGGATTATTTAGAAAGAATGAATTTAATAGCAAGGAAACTGCCGATGCAGAAAGTTGTAATATATTATCTAATGTTGTTATATTTGTTTTGTATTTTGTATTTTAATGTTTGATGTATGTGTATGTCTTCTTTCCTTTTCTTCTTTTTTCTTCTTTTCTTTTTTTGGTTTTTGTTTTCTTCATTATGTTTTTGGTTTTAAAAATGTAAACTACTCAATAAAAAACTATTTTTAAAAAAAGAATAGAATAGAATAGAATAGAATAGAATAGAATAGAATAGAATAGAATAGAATAGAAGAGTTGGAAGGGACCTTGGAGGTCTTCTAGTCCAACCCCCTGCTTAGCCAGGAAACTCTACACCACTTCAGACAAATGGTTGTCCAATCGCTTCTTAAAAGCTTCCAGTGTTGGAGCATTCACAACTTCTCCTTAGTTCTAAGTTGCTTCTCTCCTTGATTAGTTTCCACCCATTGCTTCTTGTCCTGCCTTCGGGTGCTTTGGAGAATAGCTTGACTTCCTCTTCTTTGGGGCAGCCCCTGAGATATTGGACCACCTTCTAGTCCTTCTTTTCTATTTTAAATTAGACATACCCAATTCCAGCAACCATTCTTTATATGGAACTGTAGGATTTACTGTAGATCATCACCAAGGGAAAGGATACTGCAAAATCCCCATTCTCTCCCCACTCTGGGGCCAGCCAGAGATCGTATTTGCCGGTTCTCCAAACTACTCAAAATTTCCACTACTGGTTCTCCAGAACCTGTCAGAACCTACTGAATAGTACACCTGATGATGACGATGACGGCAACGATGATGATGTTAGGCATTGAGTCATATCTGACTCTTGGTGATTCTATGGGCCAGGTCATATTTATCATATCAATTTATTTTTTATTATTTTTGACAAGACACATAAACTTGAAGACATTTTCAATCCCAATATTGTGTATCGGCGGGGTGCCTTCACAATTTACAAATATCCTTAATTTATCTAAATTTATATCGTCACCCTCTTGTATCCAGAACTTTAAATTAACCAATGGCTATAACCTTTATTTTTCTCATTCCATATGCATATCCACTGGTGAATATTTTATCTGGTAACATCTTTAATTCTATCGTTCTACACCATTCATAGTAATATTTCAGTTAATAGCATTTTTTCTCCAATCTTTACTAACATATCTTCCCTTCTAGCCATTGATAAAATATATCCCATATCTCAGGGGTCTCCAACCTTGGTCCCTTTAAGACTTGTGGACTTCAAGTCAGCAAAGCTGGCTGAGGAACTCTGGGAGTTGAAGTCCACAAGTCTTAAAAGGACCAAGGTTGGAGACCCCTGCCATATCTTATAGTATTGCTTTTCTTCCTGTTCTCTTATTTCAAATGTCAATTTACTCATTTCAGCACATTCCATTATTTTCCTAATTATTTCGTTTTGCGAAGGTATTTTCTTACTTTTCCAATTTTTGGCAAACACTATTCTAGCTGCTGTTATGATATTGACCATCAAATATCTCACTTCTCTATTATAAATTTCTGGTATGATCCCAAGTAGGAAGACTTCTGATTTGATGGTGTCTAGCCATTGTATTCTTTGGTGGCCTGGTTTCCTTTTACTGCTCACTCTTCCAAACTATAACTGCTTTCTCCAGTGAATTCCCCTGCACGACATGGGCCAAATTAAGTGAGATGCTGAAGCATACAGGTTTATTATTATTATTATTTGTATCACTTCATGCTTTCTTTCCAGATGTATTCTGGAGTTTGACAAGTGCTGTTGTGCAGTGTCTCCAACTCTTTTAGGACACATTTCCTGAGACAGCATGTCTTTGAAAGAGCTTGCTTAAGCAAACCACGATTCTTTTAAAGAAATGCCAGATGGCTACCCTGTCATCTTTTTGTCCACGTATAGTTTACTTTAAATGGGTCTCCTGGGATGAGGGATATTTTCAGCAGGAAAGTAGAATAAAGTTCTATTTCAGATCAGAAGCAGAGTGGTTTGGTTGGAAGTCCGGAACTGTTCGGTGCTTTCCTTACAAATAAAAAAAAAAAGACCAGATTTTTTAAAAATTAAAAACAAACAAAACAAACCCCAGGAATTATTAATGCTGTTTGGCCCATTTGCAGGTCCCTGATCTTTCTTTCTTTGCTGTTCCTGGAGGCACTTCTTTTTGGAACGAAGTACAAAATCACCCCTTGCTTTCGCTTCTTGTAAAATCTGCTTGTTGCCAGGGCTGGGCTGCTAGTGGTTCGCAGGGGTTCGGGAGAACCTCTAGCTAAGATTCTGTGCAGTTCAGAGAACCACCAAACTCCACTCCTGGCTGGCCTCGCCAGGGGTGGGCTCTACTTACCTTTACTACCAGTTCGCATCGTGCCCGCGTGCACTCTTCTGTGCATGCGCGAAGAGTTTTGATGACGTTTGGGTCAGTGGGTGGAGCCTCCCGCTAGTTTTACTACCGGTTCTATAGAACCGGTTCGAACTGGGGGCAACCCACCACTGGGCCCTGCCCACCCCTCCCCTCCCAGGAGTCCCCATGCGGCCCATTTTGGATGCAGGTAATTGCAGGACGTGCATGGAGGCTCAGGGAGGGCAAAAAACAGGCCTACCGGAAGTTCGGGAAGGCCAGAAATGGGCCTGCTTCCAGCCTCCAGAGGGCCTCTAGAGCCTGGGGAGGCTGTTTTCGCCCTCCTGGAGGCTCGAGGAAAGCCTCCGTAGCCCAGGGAGGGCAACCTCCCCCCACACCATGGTGCAGGAGGCTGACTAGGCCTCGCCCTCCGTGGCCACGCCCACCCAGCAACCAGGCAGAGAACCCCTTGCTAAAATTTTTGAAGCCTACCCCTGTGCTTGTTGCCCTATACCTGTGATGGCGAACCTATGGCAGGCGTGCCACAGGTGGCACACAGAGCCATATCAGTGGGCACGCGAGCTCAGCTCCAGGGCACATGCGTGCTCTGGCCAGCTGATTTTCGGACCTTCTGGGCCCACTGGAGGTCAGGAAACAGGATGTTTCTGGCCTCCAGGGGGTGGGGAAGGCTGTTTTCACCCTCCCCAGGCTCCTAGAAAGGTTCTGGAGTCCAGGGAGGGTGAAAAACTGGTCCACCGGGCCCACCGGACCATCACATGCCAAAAGCAGGGGGAGCGCGGCGGGGTGTCATGCATGCATGCATGGGGGGCAGGGGGCATAGAATTATGGGTGTGGAGGCGAGGGTTAAAATGAAAATAATACAGGACTCACGGGAAAGAGGTGGCCTAAAAATGTCTAATTTTAAATTATATTATGAAGCAGTAGCCCTTTCAGTAATAAGTGACTGGTTTAATTTAACGGAGGAAAGAATTTTGAATATAGAAGGTTATGACTTGTTATATGGATGGCATGCGTATTTATTTTATGAAAAAAAGTGGATAGGGCTTTTAAGAATCATGTGTTGAGAAGTGCTCTTTATGGTCTGGAAAAATATTCTTATAAACTAGACTATAAGATTCCTATATGGGCGAGCCCCAGACATGCAATAGAGAATATAAATATAGAACAGAAACAGGAAATGATTACTTATAAAGAACTTTTGTATGCTGAAGGAGGTAGATTGCAATTAAAATCATTACAGGTATTAAATGAAGAAGGAGGAATTATACTTGGTTTCAATATGGGCAAATAAGTGCTAGATGGAAAGAAGATCAAAAATTGGTATAATGCAAAGGAGGAAAATTTAATAAAGCAAATTAGAAATCAGACCCAGGAGCATATAAAGAGATTGTATAATGTGTTGCTTGAAATAGATTCGAAAAGGATTTGGTAAAGGACTGTATGATAAAATGGGCACAGAATATTCAGGAACCAATAATGTTGGAAACATGGGAGAAAATCTGGGTTAGAAATGTTAAGTTTACACAAGCACAGAATTTAAGGGAAAATTTTTATAAGATGTTTTATAGATGGCACTTAGATCCCAAAAAATTATCATGTATGTATCCTGATATCCAAGCGAAATGTTGGAGGTGTGACTGTGATGACGCTACATATTTTCATATTTGGTGGACTTGCAAGAAAATTAAGGCCTTTTGGATAAGAATTTGGTGGATTATTCAAAATGTCCTGAAGAAGAAGATAAAGTTCCTGCAATTTTTCCTTTTGGGAATTATAACGGATTGTACAGGGATTGAGACTAAATTGATTCTGAATTTAATAACAGCAGCAAGGCTGTTGATTGGACAATATTGGAAGAAAAAAGAGTTACCTACAATAGAAGAATGGATATTGAAAGTTACTAATTTGGCTGAGATGGCTAAAATCTCAGCTTTTTTGAAAGACAATACGCAGGAAAGATATTTAATTGAATGGAAAAAATGGATTGATTATTTACAAAACAGATATCAGATTAAGAAATATCAGATTGCCTTTGAATAATTAGGAAGTATTATTTTATGTAATGGGGGGTTGGGAAATGAAAAGATTTGGATGAGGTTAATTGGATTAGAAGGGAAAATTTTACTCTATGTTTGGTTTATGTATAACAATACCTTGTGATTGACCTGGGAAGCCGGGGAGGGGGGGAAGGAAGAGGGGAAGGGGGTTTTGTGGGGGGGAGGGGGGGGAAAGGAGGAAAAATGTTTTTGTTTGTTAAAACTTTTTCAATAAAAAAAAAAGAATTATGGGGATGGGCATGCGCACACATGACCCCCCCTACTCCCCCCGCTTTTGGCACACAATGGCAAAAAGGTTAGCCATCACTGCCCTATACCAAGGGAAGGGAATAACGCCAAAATAACACGAGTTGTGGAGCGTTTTCTGCAGTTAAATATTTGCTTCTTCGTTGTTTTTTCCAGCTCGATCCTTTGGAAGTGGCAGTGAAAGATTATACGTGACTAACAAGCAAGTCGGGAACTTCGAAGATCTCGGAAACATATGTGTCCAAGCCGGTGGCCGTATTCCGTCCCCTCAACTCCCAAATGAGAATAAGGCCTTCGCAAGTGTTTTGGAGAGGCACAACAAAGAAGCCTACCTTGTCGTCCACAACTCCGCAACGTTCACCAACTGGGCTGCGGGAGAACCGAATAACGAAGATGGAAACAAACCCTGCGTGAAAGCAGACGCCCAGGGAGCCTGGCGCTCTGTGTCCTGTGATGAAGAGCTCTTGGTGGTGTGTGAATTTTCTTTCATTTGAGAAGGAAGAGTAGCCTCCTGTGCAGAAGAGGGGAGCTACCTAAAATAGAACCAGCCAAAAGCAACCCTACCAAGACACCAAAACGTAGAGCGCCTACAAACGATTCCACCTGCGTTGAATCGCGTTCAAAAATGTTCAATAAATGCATGAAACAAAAGTCACCTTTTGATTGTCCGTCCATCCGTTTATTTAAAAATGAATAAATTAAAAAGAGAGAGAGAGAGAGCATCCTTTAAGGTTAAAGGTCTCGCTTAACAACTGCTCTGTTTTGCAGCCGTTTAAAGTTATGACAGCACTCAGCAAAAAAAAAAAAATTGCTGCAGAACCAGTCCTCGCCCTTACAACCTCTTGCAATGACCCAGAGTCACGCAGTTGCCATTTGCCATTTGCCTCTTCAATCTTCAGACATGCACACCAAGCAAAAGAAACTGCATATATGTATTTGTGTATTTGGCAGTGTATGTGTGCATCATGTAGGTAGGTAGGCATTGTTATCAATATTGACTGTTAGTCAACCCAACTCTTTAAAAGTTCACATAATCTTAGGCTGAAACCGATGTTGTCCAGTAGAGAACTCCTTGGCTGCCATTTCTGATGATTTTAGCCCTTACTCATTTGGAAGGAATCAAGAAGAGAATGGACTATTGGAGATATAGAGAAATGTCATAAATATAACCCAGATGGGTGTATCAGTTTCTTAAAAAAAAAAAGTGTGGAAGATAAAGACTACACTGTCCCTTCCTTCCTAACTCCCATATCCTCCCTTCCTAACTTCAAAGTAACCTTACAAGGCCTTACAAGGCAAGAGCAGTGGTGATTAGAATGAAGTATTGCAGGCTAACTCATTGCTCACTGCCAGAAGTTCAATCCTGATTGACTCAAGGTTGACTCAGCCTTCCATCTTTCTGAGGTGGGTAAAATGAGGACCCAGATGGCTGGGGGCAATAGGCTGACTCTGTAACCACTTAGAAAGGGCTGTAAAGCACTATGAAGCGGCATATAAGTCTAAGTTCTATTTAGGAGTGAAATCCAGCAGGTTCTGACAGGTTCTGGAGAACCGGTAACGGAAATTTTGAGTAGTTTGGAGAACTGGCCAATACCACTTCTGGCTGGCCTCAGAGTGGGGTGGGAATGGAGATTTTGCAATATTCTTCCCCAGGAGTGGGGGGGGGATGGGGATTTTGCAGTATCCTTCCCCTGCCATGCCCACCAAGCCATGCCCACAGAACCAGTAGTAAAAAAAATTGGATTTCACCATTGGTGCTATTGCTATTGCTACTAATGAAGTGATAGAGTAAAATGTTTCTTCCTGGCCTAGAAATTTCCTACCTGGTAAGATCATAGTGGGCCTGTTCACTCCATATCTCCTTGGCCAGGGAGTATCACCTCCAGGAACTGCACAAGCACACTTTGTCTCTTCTTATCTCTTCCTCTGAAACAACAGCATCTCCCCAGATATTTGAATGATATCTTCCCTGTTGACCAGTTAGGAAGTCTATTGATCCAGCTGTTCAAACACGTCCTGGGAGCTGAATGATATGTTTGCCCTCTACTAATGGAGGCTGGTTTGTAGCTCTTTCCAGGGTTTTATAGTGGGATGTGGAATTGTATTGATTTAGATCAGGGGTCTCCAACCTTATCAACTTAAAGACTTGTGGACTTCAATTTCAAGCTTTGCTAGCTGAGGAATTCTGGGAGTTGAAGTCCACAAGTCTTAAAGCTGACAAGATTGGAGACCCCTGATTTAGATCGATTCTGTTTTACCTCCAACTAAGTTACGGAGGAGGGTATAATTGGTGCTGCTTATAAACTCTATAAAAGAGAGAAAGAGAGAGAGATGGTTTGGTGTAGTGATTAAAGGCATTGGACTAGGAAGCAAGACACTTCTTTCTTGGGGATAAAGTCAGCTGGCTGACTTTGGCCTTCTTCTGTCTCAGGGAAGAAGGTCTTCGGTCTGACCTAAGCATAGTACATAAAATCATCTGCTACAATGTCCTACCAGCCAATGAATACTTCAGATTCAACCAAAACAATACAAGAGCACACAATAGATACAAACTCATGGTAAACTGATCCAAACTAGACTGCAGAAAATATGACTTCATTAACAGAGTTGTCAACACCTGGAATGCACTACCTGACTGCGGTTTCATCCCCAAACCCCCAAACTTTTAAGCTGAGACTGTCTACTGTAGACCTCCTCACCCCATTCCTAAGAGGTCTGTGAGGGGCGTGCATAAGCACACCAGCGTGCCTACCGTCCCTGTCCTAATGTTTTCTTTTATTCGTACCTTTTACATGTGTTTATAATTAAGTCTACACTTGTATCTGTCATAAAAAAGAAGCTTGACGAAATAAATAAAATAAATAAGAATAAAAGTAAATAAAAAACACTTCCTGTAAATGTTGCCAAGAATGACTCAAAGGCACAATAAAAAAGATTAATAAACGTTTTCAACTGCATTGTTCTACCAAATACGAAGATTTTTTTTGCCATGATAATAGAATGTAAGTCCTCCTCCTCCTCCTCCTCCTCCTCCTCCTCTTCTTCTCCTCCTCCTCCCCCCTCCTCTTCTTCTTCTTGTTATTCTTTTCTTTTTCTTCTTCCTCCTCCTCCTCCTCTCCCCCTCCTCCCCCCTCCTCCGCCTCCTCTCCTTCTCTTCCTCCTCCTGCTCCCCCTCCTCTTCCTCCTGCTCCTGCTCCTGCTCCTGCAGCCACAACTTATGAAGGCAAGCCATTCCACCAGTTAATTGTTCTCACTATTAGGAAATTTCCTCCTAATTCTAGATTGCTTCTCCCTGTGATTAGTTTCCATCCATTGCTTCTTGTTCTGCCTTCAGGTGCTTTTAGAGAACATAGGCTTATGGAAATTGTAAGGAAAGTAGGATATACTTTCTCTTTCTTGCATAGGGCCAGAATAACCTGTAGAAGACAAAAAACGTTACAGTCATAATTAGTGGTATGGAATTCAGTGACATGGAGCAGACAGATTCATGGGAAAGGCTTTGATCTCCTTCTCATGACCTTGGTGGGTCATCCTTCATCTCTTCTCCGGTTCTTATCTGGAATTCAGGTTCTCAGGAGGAAAGGAAGGAAGAGATTAATTTATCTTCTGTCAATACTAAGGCAGGAGGAAGGGGAGGGGATGAAATATAGTGTGGAAAAAAATGGGTAAGAATGTAAAGGAATTTTGCAAAAGCACAATATGATAAAATGAGTCCTGTGGGTGTTTTTACGCTCCAAGGGATGAATATTGGGTTCGTTTTCATTAGCGAAATAATCCAGCTGAAGTATGGATCATCGATACATTTGTAATGAAAATGGAATAGTTCAGTGTAATTTAATTTATTTAGGATGCTTTTAAGTGGCATCGGAATAAGCCACTGATTGAGGCCGGTTTTGACAGCAATTAATTACTTAGATTAAGCTGTTGAAGCAGATGATTAATTGAGTACTGTAATAGGTTGCTGGAGTTAATGAATAAGCCTAAGTGCAGCATTTAAAAAAGTGTAATGCAAATACACAATTTATAACAGTGCGACCAATTCAGAAGCAGCATTTAATCAAAAGACTTAAAACTAATATTATTGCTTATCTCAAAAAAAAATATATGTTATGGATCCATTGATATTCCCAGGCAAAGATGGAAACTTATGTAAATATAAATATATACACACACACACACTCAAAAACATACATTATTCTTAATTAAAAGGGGCTAAGATTTCATTGGAGGGCCACATCTTGCAAAATCACTTCATTTCCATCTGTTTAACGGAAGAACAGAGTTGGAAGGGGTGAAATGCTCCTGGTTCGGACCGGATCAGCCGATCTGGTAGTGATGGTGGCAGGTGGTTCGGAGAACCGGTAGCAAAAATCCCTGCCCCACCCCCGCCCATGCCCACCCAATCGCCCGCTTGCCCGCTTGCCACTTCTTTCTGGCTCGCTCGCTTTTCCCACCCGAATGGTAGGAATAGGTTGTAAAAAATGCTTTTAAAAGGTAAAAAAAGGCTCTGACGATCACAGCTGAGCCATACAATCGTCAGAGCCTTTTTTTTACTTTTAAAAGGATTTTTTACAACCTATTCGGCCGAATAGGTTGTAAAAAAATTCTTTTAAAAGGTAAAAAAAAAGGCTCTGACGATCACAGATGAGCCGCATGATTGTCAGAGCCTTTTTACTTTTGAAAGCATTTTTGTACAACCTATTCGGCCAAATAGGTTGTAAAAAAATGCTTTTAAAAGGTAAAATAAGGCTCTGATGATCACAGCTAAGCCGCATGATTGTCAGAGCCTTTTTTTACTTTTAAAAGCATTTTTTACAACCTATTTGGCCGAATAGGTTGTAAACAATGCTTTTAAAAGGTAAAAAAAGGCTCTGACGATCACAGCTGAGCCGCACGATCATCAGAGCCTTTTTTTTTACTTTTAAAAGCATTTTTTTACAACCTATTTGGCAGAATAGCTTGTAAAAATGCGTTTAAAAAAGAAAAAAAAGGCTCCGATGATCACAGCTGTAGTGCAGAATCATTGGAACCTATTTTTTACTTTTTAAAAGCATTTTTTCCTATTTGCCCGAATAGGTAGTAAAAAATGCTTTTAAAACAGTAAAAAAAAAAAAGGCTCCAACGATTGCGCACCTTAGCTGAACACCCCCCCCGCGCTATTCTACTTACCTTCCTACCCATGCCTCCTTTTGGCATGCGCTGAGTGTGTGCGTACATGAACCTCGCATTTGGTGCATAGTGCGCACTGTGCATGTGCATGCGCAGAGCATGTTTGGCGCGCAGAGCGCATGCGCACCCACCAAACCGGTAGTAAACCGGTTCAGATTTCACCACTGCCCCAAGGAAAAGGGGTCCTGGCCAAAATGCCAAGAGAGCCAAGAACAATGGATTAAGAAAGCTTTATACATTTTCCCTAAAGGAGAAGGTGGAACAAAGCAGGATAATAAGAAATATCATCTAATAAACATTTTAATAATAATTCTCCAATTTGTTCTATTGTTCTCTAGCTGTCCCTATTCCTAAGCCTTGGCTAATGAATGCCCCAGGAGTTATTTAATACACATTTTATTTGCTGCAGGCAGGGGTGGGCTGCTGGGGGTTCTCAGTGGTTTGAGAGAACCTCTAGCTAAGATTCTGTGCAGTTCAGAGAACCCCCAAATCCCACTCCTGGCTGGCCCTGCTTACCCCTCCCCTCCCCTCCCCGCAGTCCCCACACAGCCCGTTTTGGATGCAGGTAAGTGCAGGGCGCATGCATAGGCTCAGAGAGGGTGAAAAATGGGCCTACCAGAAGTTCGGGACGGCCAGAAATGGGCCCGTTTCCAGCCTGCAGAGGGCCTCCAGAGACTGGGGAGTCCGGTTTTGCCCTCCCGGAGGAAAACCTCCGGAGCCCAGGGATGGCAAAAATGCCTCCCCCCAACCACCATGGTGCAGGTGACTGACTAGGCCACGCCCACCAGGGCCACACCCACCCGGCAACTGGGCAGAGAACCCCTTGCTAAAAATTTTGAAGCCCACCCCTGGCTGTAGGCTATCCCTATTCCTAACTTTTAGCTGAGGTCTGCAAGTTTCCTAACTCTTCGTTACTTTTATCAGCTTTCTAACTACCCAGAATTGTTACAAGCTTTACACAGGCATATTTCCTGTGGATAAGCATTCTTTGTTCTTGCCAGACAGACTCCACAATTACAGGCTTCTTGATTTACTTTCAAAGTGTGCATGACCCGGCTTTATTTTAACAGACAGCCCATCAATCTCATTTTTGTGGGACGTTTCTAGGACCTTCTCGGTGTCAGTATAACCCTGAAGTAGGATCACCGGATCTTGACTGCAAATGTATATCCGCTAGAAGAAAGACTAGGGGTGACATGTCAGGGTTTCAATATTTGAGAGGCTGCCACAAAGAAGAGGGAGTCAATCTATTCTCCAAACACCAGCAAGAGAAATTTCCTGATAATGAGGACAATTAATCAGTGGAACAACTTGCCTTCAGAAGTTGTGGATACTCCATCACTGGAGGCTTTTAAGAAGAGATTGGACAGTTACTTGTCTGAAATGGTATAGGGTAGGGGTGGGCTGCTGGGGTTTTGCAGGGGTTGGGTAAGGTTCTGTGCAGTTTGGAGACCCCCCAAATCCCACTCTTGGCTGGCCCCACCCTGCCCACCCCACCTGTCCCCTCCCCTCCCCTCCCAGGAGTCCCCATGCAGCCCATTTTGGATGCAGGTAAGTGTAGGACATGTACGGAGACTCAGGGAGGGTGAAAAACGGGCCTACTGGAAGTTCAGGTAGGCCATAAATGGGCCCTTTCCAGCCTCTAGAGAGCCTATGGAGCCTGGGGAGGCCGTTTTTGCCCTCGAAAAAAGCCTCTGGAGTCCAGGGAGGGCAAAAACGCCCCCCCACCATAGTGTAGGAGGCCAGCTAGGCCACGCCCACCATGGCCACACCCACTCAGCAACCGGGCAGAGAACCTCTTGCTAAAATTTTTGAAGCCCACCCCTGGTATAACGTCTCCTGCTTGAGCAGAGGGTTGGACTAGAACAGGGGTCTAGCCAGCTTTCCCGGCTGAGGAACTCTGGGACTTGAAGTCCACAAGTCTGAAAGCTGCCAAGGTTGGAGACCTCTGGACTAGAAGACCTCCAATGTCCCTTCCAACTCTGTTATTCTGTTATTATTCTGAAATCAGAGTGCAGTCATGCAGCGGTCACCCAAATATTGGTAGTTACGGCCTGGTTCTAGTAAGACTCCAATTGCTTCTTTGGTGAGGGAGTTGAGGGAGTTCTTCCTAAGAGAAGAATACAATTACTCAGTGGTGGTGCCAATGAGTGAGATTCATATATTTTACTGCCCCTGTGGTTGAAATACGGCCGAAGTATTTTTTTTTTTTAAAAAAAATAACGATGTATGAAATCCACAATCCTTGGTTTTTGCAAGGGAATACACAGTTTAGCATTCTTCGCTGAATAATGGGGAGAAGGAGGAGCAGGAAGAGGAAAAGAAGGAGAAGGAGAAGATAAATAAGGAGGAGACGGAGAACTGGTGGAGGTGCAGGATTATTGGTGGTGGAGAAGAAGGAGAAGGAGTCAAGTCACTAATCTTGCAATTAAAAAGATGAAAGTCTCCTTCAGGTCAAATATGACACAACTATGATTTTTTTTTGCCAGTAGTAAGGAAACAATTTGTAACAAGAAACCAAGAAATGAGTGGAGCCACTAGGGGGCATTTTAAACCAAACATTTTACAGAGATTTCATTTGCGGAAGAATTGCTTTTTATCTCTTTCTATTATCTGAATGCATCTGAATCAGCTTCTGTTGACAAGCTGATCACACTTCCTTTGCCATCCCTATTGTGCAGTTTAATGCCTGGTTCTGCTATCTGCCTCCATCTTTCTCAGCTAAATGCCTTTATCAAAGCCAATCATTGAGGAGCCTAGATAATAGCCTTCATATTCCATTCATTTAGTTTTCACGAAAGAAATGAAGGAATAAGAAAGACCGAAACATGTTTTAAAGGGAAAGTTTCCCCTTGCCCTTTGCTAAATAGTTTATTTATATAAAGAATATAGTTTTCAGGAGCATATTAAAAGGTGGGTTAGCAGGAGAAGAGGAAGGGGAAAGGGAAGGAGGAGGAGGAGGAGGAGGAGAAATGGTGGACAAGAGGAGGAGGAGGAGGAGAAATGGTGGAAAAGAAATGAAAAGAGAAGGAGAAATGGTGGCAAGAAGGGGAAGGGAAGGAGAAGGAGAAGCGGTGGACAAGAGGAAGAGGAAGAGGAAAGGAAGAAATGGTGGACAAGAAAGGAAAAGAGAAGGAGGAGGAGGAGAAGGAAATGGTGGACAAGAAAGGGAAGGGAAGGAAAAGTGGTAGACAAGAGGAGGAGGAGGAAAAGAAGGAGAAATGGTGGACAAGAAAGGGAAAGAGAAGGGGAAGGAGGAGGAGGAGAAAATGGTGGACAAGAAGAGGAAGGGAAGGAGAAGTGGTGGACAGAGAAGAGGAGGAGGAGGAAGAGGAGAAGGAGGAGGAGAAGGAAAAAGAGGAGAAGGAGAACTATGGAGTTGTTAGTACTTTTTGAGTTGGTTGTTTTCTTGCAAACATTTCATTAGCAAACTAGGACCATCATCAGTGCTAAAAGGGAGTGTGATTTGTGGGAGGGGGGGAAGCAAGAGGAGGAAGCTAGAGACCCTCATATCTTAAGTATTGGGTAACTGATTAACTGTGGGCCAAGGACCAGATTTTTTAAAAAAAAATAGGTGGGAAAATGAATAAGTCAAAACTGGAAAGCACCAAATTATTATTATCATTATTAAATTTATTTGCTGCCTATCTCACCATGAGGCTACTCTGGGCAATTTACAACGGTAAAAAACAATAACAGAGGAATAAAAATTAACTTTAAACAAAGCAAAAGTAAAGTCATAGAATCATAAAAGAAACAAAGAAAAAAGAAAACAAAGAAATTATATCAATGTGACCTCCAGAGTAGAACTTCCTCACTGGTTCCCAAATCAATAGTGTAGATCAGGGGTCTCCAACCTTGGTCCCTTTAAGACTTGTGGACTTCAACTCCCAGAGTTCCTCAGCCAGCTTTGCTTTGCTGGCTGAGGGACTCTGGGAGTTGAAGTCCACAAGTCTTAAAGGGACCAAGGTTGGAGACCCCTGGTGTAGAAGTTCTACCATCTCTTTCTTTCAAAGAACAGGATGATTCAATCCAAACACATACAACTCCTTTGGTTACTTACTGGAAGCATCCAAATTACATTGTACTGCTACTACCGATAGCTTTAACACAGAGGTGAAGAAGTTCTAGAAGAAGTGTGCTCCAACCCAGGAGAAACTGAACGCCAACATCCGGGTTCAAGAAAAGGCTGACCTACTTGATGCCATTTGCATCGATTTTATTTTTGTTCGGACTTCCTTTCCTTTAGATTTTGGTAAATACACAAATACACACAATAAAGGACAACAATGTGATTTTTATTCTCTGAAAATGTGATGCAGAGCTTGAATTGATTCATCCCGTTTTCTTCCATTCGTGCTCCCCGGCTGTCATTCCATCTGCTTCAATGCTTTTGGCTCCCTAGTAAATCAGTAAGTTCCTATGAGTAGAGAGAAAACTGTTGGAAAGTTAGTGTCAGCCACTTATGCGTTTCCTCTATTACACAATCACCCAGAACATCCATAGTATTCCTAAAAATTGAGATGGGGAATTTCTTCAATATATTCAAGAAATCAGGCAGATCCAAGAAGCAACTGGATTGGACCATCTAGATTGGTTCTCCATCCTTGCAGAAGGTCTCCTTGGCTGTTTGTATAAAACTGAACGGGGAGTGGTTTCTGAAAAAGGCATCACAAAAGCTTCAACGAGCTTCACATCGCTAGTATCCATTACATGTGTCCAACTGCATGGTTGGGACCCAAATTCTAATTAGCACAAGAACATGGTTGAAATCCTGGATCTGCTCCTGAAGGAAATGTCGGCATGGATCTTGAAATTCCCAGGACACAATAGGACCAGTGTCGTGTGTAACTGTTGTGGTCCGTCAGCAGCCTATGCAGCTGACAACGGAGTCGGACAGCGATGAGGCTGAGGTGAGGCCAGGGCCATCGGGAAGTGAAATGTGGACTCCAGAGCCTCCAGAGACTGATAGTAGTGAGGCAGAGGAACAGGAGGAGCCTGTTCCTAATGCACGCATGAGAAGAGCTGCCAGAAGACGAGCAGCTTAAACAAAGAGGAGGATTCTGGAGTAGGGCCAAGAGATGATTGGCCCCTCCCATAAGGCTTAAAACAGACCAGCACCGGTGTTTCAGCTTTGCCGGAAAACAACGTTGGTAGCTTCATCTTCTGCTTCGTATATGTCTTTGTTTTTGTGGCTTCTGGACGTTTGCCAGGAAGGGCCTTTGGAAGTTTGCCTAATTGGACTAAGGTTTGTGAGATAACCAAGGAATTTGTGTTGGGAGGTATTTGTTTACTTTGAGTTGAACGATGCTGGGAATGATGTAATTCCCAGCTGTTTGAATTAAGTTTGTTTTTCCATGGACTAAGTTTATTACTACCTACTTGGGCCTGGGTCACAACAGTGCCATAGGTCCACCATCACGGGACCAGACATACCCAATCCCTGTAACCATTTGCTTATAATAGTTTTGCTCATAAAAACATTTGCTTATAATCCTCTCGCCTTATTACTGGTTCACATTATGAAAAGTCTGTTACATCTGACCAAGATACGTTTTAGTAGCAATAGCTACCAAGAGACCAACATGGCAGTTTTTGATCTAGGAATGGATTTTCCGAAAAATGCAGACTTTGGGGAGATGGTGAAACGTTGGACTTCCTGCCAATTTGAAAGAGCATTGTCTGTACCAGAGGAAATGGCAAACTGGATGACCCCCTGTTGCTTCCTGATTATATTCACTATTGACAAAAGAGAGTCAGGATCAATATTGCATATTTTCAGGCTCTTCTGTTCTTCCTCAGAAAAGACATCAAACAGGAAAGAAAGAATTGTGCCTCCAGGAAACGGTTGAAGTCTCTTGGAGTGGATGTTTTTTAAGTCGGCTTGTCTGATCCAGCGTATCACCCGATGCAATTATAGGAAGTTCGATGTGTTTCTGTAGACATTTATTACATATCTTCCAGCCTCAATATATCTTTCAGAGGCAGCTGAATATTTTGAAATCTTTGCTCGCTGTCACCCGAAACACGCACTCCCCTCCCCATTTTGATCAAATCTTATCTTCTGCCTGTTGATATTCATTCCTCTATTATTCATATGAATGTATGATTCATGTGAATAACTGTTGTTATTGGTGGTGCTAACACAACCATCACCAATTATGTACATTTGACATGATTTCTATGTATCCCACCCAAAGAAATATGCACTGAATAATAAGCTACCTGAAGCCATTGAACAGGGAATTTGAACTAAAATCATACTGGAAAATATCATTAGAAGGATATGCCATTTTAGATGAATGAAAGAAGCAATGAAAAGTTTCAGCACAATTTATGTTTTGCCATCATGCCAAATGATGCCTTTAAAGAAATTATTAATCATTTCTTAGTATATTAGTGGGAACTGGCATATTCAGCAGAGAGAAGAAGAGACAGTGGGAGGCTGTGAGAAGGAAGGAAGGAAGGGAGGAAGGAAGGAAGGAAAGGTCAAAAAATGAAGGTCAAGGAAAGAAAGAAGGTAGGTCAAGGAAAGAAGGATGGTAGGTCAAGGTAGGTCAAGGAAGGAAGGAAAGAAGGAAGTTCAAGGAAGGAAGGAAGGAAGATCAAGGGAGGGTGGGAGGGAGGGAGGGAGGAGGGAGGGAGGAGGAGGAGGGAGGGAGGAAGGAAGGAGATGGGAATGAGAGGAAGAGAGGGAGGAAAAGAAGGAAGGCAGGAGAGAGGGAGGGAGGGAGGAAGGAAGGGAAATAAGGAAAAAAGGGTGGGAGGGAGGGAGGGGAGGGAGGAAGGAGATGGGAATGAGAAGAAGGGAGGGAGGGAAAGAAGGAAGGAAGAGAGGGAGGGAGGGAGGGAGAAGAGAAAGAAAAGAAAGATGGAAGCACAAAGTTTACTTAGTGTTGCATTGTCTAAGCAGGCACATAAGGCCATTGAATCGAGACCTGTAAGTGACCCCAAGGTTTGTGATGCAGCTCTTAGGTTTCTTCCTATACCTTAGATCAGCTTCCAGGTTAATGAAGATAGATTAATGGCAGAATGGAGAAAAACCTGCTGAACTCTCCTTAACATTTTTATTCCCAATAAGAATAGATTTAAGCCTCTCCTTCAAATGAGAACCAGGAAACCAGATTTAGTATGGTTTTTTTTTTCCTTTCCTCAGCTAGCCTTCAGGTTTTACTTTCTGGTTTTGCTAGGTTTCGATAATTGCTAGGCAACAAGGTAGAATTGACAGCATGAGGTATGAGACAGCATTTTGAGAGGATCAAGACCCAATGACATTTAATGAGATGAGAGTTCTGCTGGGGGAAAAAAAAAAACATGCTTGTTTCTAAGAAATGCAGGTAATGTCCAAAGTCTCCAGAGGATATTAAAAATAAACATTCAGTGTGCGCTTCATATCTCATTATATGTTCCATATAATTTTTTTTTTACACTCTCTCGTTTTCAAAGCACAGGCAGAAAAAAAAAGAAAAACAGAAGAGGAAGCAGAAAAAAGAGCTGCCGAAAATAAATAAATAAATAAATAAATAAATAAATAAATAAATAATCCATAATTAGGGTGAGAAACCACACAGCATTCTCCCTGTCTAACCCAAATGCTGATGGATTAAAACTGGGAATATGTACACTAGACCCTTGCAATACATCGTTAAAAAAATGCAAATTGTGCCATAATTGGCTATTTCTGCTTCAGCTATTCTTAGGATGGTTATTGATTTCTGTTTTGGTTTTTGTGTCCTCGCTCTATATTCTTATCTCCTGGTTTGCATATTTTGTATTTTGAAATAAGGTACCCGTGATTTTTTTTTTTTTTTTGGCCATTCTGATTTTAGTTAAAGAGTGCAACACCGAACAAATTAAAAAGTGCAAGAAGGAACAAAAGCAAAACAGCACAAGAGCTAAAGAAAAACAGACCCTTTGGGAGAATAGAACAGGGGTCTCCAACCTTGGCAACTTTAAGCCTGGCGGACTTCAACTCCCAGAATTCTGGGAGTTGAAGTCCGCCAGGCTTAAAGTTGTCAAGGTTGGAGACCCCTGGAATAGAAAGCACACTTATAATCTTAAGGACAGATTCCATGTCCAGGTACATGGAAAGCTCTGATATTGAAAGAAAATGGATATATTTGTGTAATCAAAGCAGCTGGACCTTCTCCTGGGCTTGCACTCTTGTAGTGATTACACAACACCAGGAAAACATGTGTTTGGTTCAGTGGCAGGATTCAAATTTTTTTACTACCAGTTCTGTGGGTGTGGCTTGGTGGGTGTGGCTTGGTGGGCATGGCAGAGAAGGATACTAGAATAGAATAGAATAGAATAGAATAGAATAGAATAGAATAGAATAGAATAGAATAGAATAGAATAGAATTTTTTTTTTATTGGCCAAGTGTGATTGGACACACAAGGAATTTGTCTTGGTGCATACGCTCTCAGTGTACATAAAAGAAAAGATACGTTCATCAAGGTACAACATTTACAACACAATTGATGGTCAATATATCAATATAAATCATAAGGATTGCCAGCAACAAGTTATAGTCATACAGTCATAAATGGAAAGAGATTGGTGATGGGAACTATGAGAAGATTAATAGTAGTGCAGATTCAGTAAATAGTTTGACAGTGTTGATGGAATTATTTGTTTAGCAGAGTGATGGCCTTCAGGAAAAAACTGTTCTTGTGTCTAGTTGTTCTGGTGTGCAGTGCTCTATAGCGTCGTTTTGAGGGTAGGAGTTGAAACAGTTTATGTCCAGGATGCGAGGGGTCTGTAAATATTTTCACGGCCCTCTTCTTGATTCGTGCAGTATACAGGTCCTCAATGGAAGGCAGGTTGGTAGCAATTATTTTTTCTGCAGTTCTAATTATCCTCTGAAGTCTGTGTTTTTCTTGTTGGGTTGCAGAACTGAACCAGACAGTTATAGAGGTGCAAATGACAGACTCAATAATTCCTCTGTAGAACATGCCATTCCCACCCTATTCCAGGAGAAAGATACTATCCACTGTGTGTTGACGTCAAAGTCGTCAGGCAGCTGTTGAGCGAGTGCCAAAGAGGGTTTCCTGGATTTAAGCCTGCCAATGATGAGGAAGGTCAGCGTGCACAGGAAGAAGTGGGTTTCCCGTAATTTTGTTGCGCTACTTCACAAAGGCTTCCTGCCTTCATAAGGCTGGGGTTGCAATGTGGCTCAAGACGGAGAGCCAGCAAGTCAGAGTAGATATTATGGAACCACTTATGATCCTCATTGGGGATCACTTTAGGAGAATCACTGTAGCATATATAAAATAGAAGTTTGTCCCTGTGCCATATTCCTTGCTTTACCATTCATGCCTCAGATTGTTGGGGAGAGAATTAGAAAAAGCAATATGATATGTTGAACTACTGTTTTGATAAACTAGTTCGCTTAGTGCAGGGGTCTGCAAACTTGGCTCTTTTAAGACTTGTGGACTTCAACTCCCAGAGTTCCTCAGTCAGCAAAGCTAAAAAGAAGCTTGATGGTCATTACCTTGTAGATGACCCCTACCCCGTTAAAGACCTTGGAGTTTTCATATCAAGCGATCTAAGTAACAAAGCCCACTGCAACTACATCGCAAAAAAGGCTTTAAGAGTTGTAATCTTGCGTAGCTTCTTCTCCAGAAACACTACACTACTAACCAGAGCATATAAAACATTTGCTAGACCAATTCTTGAATACACACCTCATTTCGGACATTAATACAATTGAGCGTGTCCAGAAATATTTACAAGAAGAGTTCTCCACTCCTCTGATTACAACAAAATACCCTATGCCACCAGACTTGAAATCCTGGGTTTAGAAAATTTAGAACTCCACCATTAGACCAATGGGATTGATGCTGTGTGATGTGATATGATATGAATACCAACCAAACCCATCTGTTTTAAGGAGAAACAGTATCAAGATCATGTGAAGTGCTAGTACCACTTCATAAAGCCTTAGTAAGACCACACTTGGAATACTACATCCAGTTCTGTTCACCATGATATGAAAAAGATGTCGAGACTCTAGAAAGAGTGCAGAGAAGAGCAACAAAGATAATTAGTAGAAGGGTTGGGTTCTACTTACCTTTACTACCGGTTCGCAATGGGACCGCATGCACGCATGCATAGAAACTTCTGCACATGCGCAGATCATCCATAGTGACATCCGCGTGAGTGGGCGGAGCCTCCCGACAGTTTTACTACTGGTTCGGAAGAACCGGACTGAACCAGGGGCAACCCACCACTGATTAGTGGACTGGAGACTGAAGTGTATGATGAACAGTTGTGGAAAATAGGTATGTCTCGTCTAACAAAGAGAAGGATTGTGGGGGGGACATTATAGCAGTCTTCCAAGATTTGAGAGGCTGGCTCAAAGAACAAGGAGTCAACCTACTCACCAAAGCACCTATTCGCTTCTCAAAGAAAGACCCAAAAGAGAATTAAGGAGAAATTTCCTGACAGTGAGAACAAGCGTTCAGTGGAACATCTTGCCTTCAGAAGTTGTGAATGCTCCAATACTGGAGGTTTTTAAGAAGAGACTGGACAGCCATTTGTCTGAAGTGGTATAGCATTCTTTTCAACTCTGTTATTCTGCATTCTACCCTGCATTATTTCATTCATATATATATATTTAAAAAGACAAATAAATAATGAAATATATTTCATTTTTTAGAAGATGAATAAAGAATCAAAGTTGTATGGAAACTTTGATGACTTATTGTCATCCACATGTAGACCGTCAACCCACCCAGGGATTTACCACATCTGGAGGAACGTGCATGAGTGGGGAACATATTGATCCAATCATTTAATTTTCTATCCCTAACCCATATCCTCATTAATAGTAACAAGGCATTCAAGCTCATTTTCTAAAGTTATCTCTATAATAGTAATCATTAACTAATATAATTGGCATTTCTCAATTACTGGTGCGGATAGGTCAATAAAATAAAACTCAAGACAAATATGAAGTTCCTGAAGCTTTAATCAAGATTTTTTTTAAAGGGACTGCTCTAATGTAAATCAATCTTATCTTTAATATCACCAATTAACTTTTTAGTACAGTGGTGGCCAAAATTGTGGAAACCATTCTGGAAAAGTGTTTTTTTCTAAAACTAGCTAATAACACCACTTTATGGTAGTACCATCAAATTATATATCAATGGAAAGTTAATTTAATTAAGAATGTAATGCAATAACTTTTAGGAAGGATTTGCTATTAGAATAGCAGTTACAGTATAAAGAAGAAAAGTGAAACACATAGAAAAAACGAGATATACAAAAATGATCACCATAGAAAAATGAGATATAGAAAAATGATCACCATGTCAATTAATAATTAGTTGGGTAACCCTTAGCATGAATTATGGCCTTACAATGTCTTCCCATGGAGTGAACCAAATCTTTCAGTTCCCGTTACAACGGGAAGCCAAGACTGAATGATTGCTTCTATTAACTGGGTTTTATTGCTGGGTCGCTTCTGACTAACAAGTTTCTTCAGCTGGGTCCATAGATTTTCAATTGGGTGAAGGTCTGGGCTATTCCCAGGCCATTCCAGCAGTAGAATAGGATCATCATGAAACCCCCCCCCCCAAAAGTGGTGTTATTAGCCATCAACCCTCAAAAATACACTTTCCCCAAAAGGTTTCCACAATTTTGGCCATTACTGTATGTAGTGTTTGGCATTAAGACATGGGAAAGAGCAGACTGTGAAATCAAAAAGTGTCCAAGGATTTTGTATCTCTCAACTGTAACTATTCCCAAAGGAAAAAAGCAGAAGAATCTGTGGAAATCTGTTTATCAAGACAACAATTCTACTTCTAAGGAATGATTTTTAAGGCTTACTCAGTTGTTTGTGAAGTACAATCTGGGAAACAAAAGCCGTATTACATTTATTGTGAAAAGATACTCACCGTGAAAAAATAATAATGAGGAATTTGAATCTTCCTGGAGGGAAAGAAAAAGCTTAATTATGAGATAAAATATCAAATTAAGTAAAGGAAAAAAAAATAAGCAGTACATCTTTTATACACTCATTTATTCACAGCAACAATTGGTCATAATCTTCAATGCAGGAACCTGTTTATTGTTCACATAACTTTGTTAAAGTACCAGATGCTTTGTGGCAAATAAATTATATGCTCCAAGAAAATGTAGATCTTGAGATATGTTGTGCACGTTTAGAGCTGAGAGAGGAATGGGGGAAGAAAAAAAAATGCTATAGATTTCTATGGAAACCAATTGCCACAACCCAGCAAAAACACAATTGTGCAATCAACACAGTTTCCTGGCCTGTCTCGTACACAGTCCAATCTTTGCACAAGACAATCGGTCTTTGGAGAACACAAATGCAAATTTCAGCAAAAGTTACTTTTGAAGGATGCATTTTAAGAGTCATTATATTAACTTCTCTTCTTTCTCCCACCCACCCCAAAATAGTTAGAGAAGGAGAAACTAGATAAATATATGCTTTTTAAAATCAAGCCAGACACCTTACATGTCATTGTGTATCTTTGAGAAACCTTTGTAGATTAGCAAAATTTGCAAAGTACAAACAGGTGTGTATTTTGGTTATCCTTATGCCTGAAAAAGCTAACAAGCTAGAACAGGGGTCTGCAAACTTGGCTCTTTTAAGACTTGTGGACTTCATCTCCCAGAGTTACTTGCTGGCTGAGGAATTCTGGGAGTTGAAGTCCACAAGTCTTAAAAGAGCCAAGTTTGCAGACCCCTGAGTTAGAACGATACCTTAGTCACTGATGAATCAATTTTGATGAGGTTCCTTGTTGAACCAGACATTTTTCACAGCCGAGATGAAGAAAGGGGGTACCCCTGAATCTTGAAAACGATGTCTGATATCTTCTGAGGATCCCTATTTCTGTGGTTAGACATCCTAATGCAATCAGGGGTGTTCACGGGAGATCAAAATGTGTAAGACGATGAGTGTAGCATTGCGATGGAAGGACCACCTCTGTTGTACATGCAGATTTGGATTCTCATGCATGTCCCTACATGCGTGGAGTTACCTTCCAAGTATATAATCAGGACTCATATTTTAACTCCCCTTGGCTAATAGTGCTGTGGCCCACCAGCTGAGCTGGCGGCAGACTTGGACGATGTGGAAGTTGGGGAGGAACTTGGGTCAGTCCTGGAGTCTGGGGAAGGCTCTGATGGATGCACTGCATCAGAAGCAGACTGTTGTGACCCAGACCCAAGTAGGTAGTAATAAACTTAGTCCGTGAAAAAACAAACATTATTCGAACACTTCATTCCCAGCGTTGTTCAACTCAAAGTAAAACAAATGCCTCCCAACACAAATTCCTTGGTTATCTCACAAATCTTAGTCCAATTAGGCAAACTGCCAAAGGCCCTTCCTGGCAAATGTCCAGAAGCCACAAAAACAAAGATATATACAAAGCAGAGGACGCAGCTACAATGTTGTTTTCCGGCAAATCTGAAACACTGGTGCTGGTCTATTTTAAGCCTTATTGGAGGGGCCGATCATCTCTTGGCCCTACTCCCGAGTTGTCCTCTCTGCTTGAGCTGCTCTTGCCTTCTGGCAGCTCTTCTCATGTGTGCATTAGGAACAGGCTCCTCCTGTTCCTCTGCCTCACTACTATCAGTCTCTGGAGGCTCTGGAGTCCTCACCTCACTTCCTGATGGCCCTGACCTCACCTCAGCCTCATCGCTGTCCGATTCCATTGCCAGCTCCATAGACTGCTGACGGATCACAACACAGAGATAGAACCAGGGCCATCCAACATTTCCCAGCTGCCTTTGGAGTCGGAGATAAGTGGGGAAGAAGAACAGCTGGGGCCTGTTCCAAATGCATGTATATGCAGAGCTGTCAGGAGAGGAGACCAACTGAGGAATGGGGCTGACTCGGGAAGAAAGGCACACGTGGATGCTGAATGGCCCCTCCCTGGCTGGGGAATAAATAGAAGCAAAAGGGGAATGGTGGTTGCAGGAGACAACAGTTCATATTTATTTCGGAAGATTTGCTTATCATGGTTCATGCCTCGGAGACTTCTTGCTATGAATTAATTTACAGCTTTGTGACTGGGAGCTCTCGCCCTGGCAATTATTCAAGGACTGATAAGGTCTGTTATTGCAATTGACCCTTGGAAGGATTATTGCCTGGATTTTTCTGTGTGTGAATGCCATGAATTCACAGTAGCTAAATAAAGAGGGGGCTTTCGGGACAAAGCGTCTATGTTGTGGCCTGCTAGCAGCCATTAGAGCTGGTAGCAGATTCATACAGTGAAGAGGTTGGGGAGGAACATGGGCCAGTCCTGGAGTCTGCGGAAGGCTTTGATGAGGGCTCTGCATCAGAGACAGAGAGGGGGCCAGGGCCGTATACCAGTTATCACTGCCTTTGGAGTCAGACATCAGTGAGGCAGATGAACAGCTGGAGACTGGTCCCAGTGTGGGCAAGCGCAGAGTTGCCGGATGAAGGGAACAGCTATTGTTCCCTTCATTTCATTTCAATAAATTTCATTTCATAAATAAATAAATAAATAAATTTCATTTCATTTCAATACATCCTATTGTTTCCTTTATATTCGTTAAAAATCAGTCGGAAACAAGGGTCGACTTGGGAGTAAGGCCACAGGTGGACGATGAATGGCCCCTCCCAGAGGGAATAAAAGAGGAGCCAAAGGGGAGTGGAGTTTGCCAGAGGCAATTAGTTCACCTAATTGGTTTGTGACTCTCCGAGACTCTTTGCCAAGTTTTGAAGGTATCGGCTTGGCAGCTCTCAAGCCAGATAAGGTCTGTGACTGTAAATTCTCCCTTGAAAGACTTTGCTGAAGGTGAATGAGAGGAATTCACTGTTTGTTTAATAAAAGGTGTTTTGTCAGGACTAGGATTCTGCTTTGTGCTTTTTTGGGGAAGCCTAGGTCAGAACAGTCTGTTCTGCTAAGGCTGGGTCAGAAGAAATAGTATCAAGCTTAACTAGAAGCACCTCTCTACCAGAAAGCAATTTTGCTTGCTTCTCAATGGTTTATCTATGGAGCTTCTCCGTCATCCAGATCATGACTGACCCAAAAGTGCTTTTTTTCCCCACGAGGCAACTGGACTTTGTTTTTCTTTGAAGGCTTCTCGCTTCTCGTCCAAGAAACTTCTTCAGAACTTTGGAACTGAAGAAGCTTCTTGGATGAGAACATCTTCAAGGAAAAACAAAGTCCAGGTGCATTTTATACATGTATGTTGTGACTCCAGCCCCCGAACCTGGCCCCATGCCCAAAAGTAACTCCAAGAATGAGGGGAAAGGGCCAGTAAGGCTTACCTCGGGAGCACTGATTCCTTTGGCCCGGCTCCAGGAGCCAGAACCAGGCCAGTCAGAGGACGTAATGAGGCCGTCATCCCCTGATTCCTCCCTTCCTCAGGCTACGCCTTCAGACCCAGTTGACAATAATAATAATCAAGCTTGGATTGACCCGCGCTTCAGAAGATTAGAGAGGCGGCGTCATCAAAGGGAAGGGTGGGACAGGAGCCCTACCCCGCAGGATATATAAGGAGCTGCTCTCACTCCACGGAAAGCAAAAGTTTAGCAAAACCATTTCAAAAAGAGCTGAAAGTCTTGCTACGTGAGTCATTTGTTTGAACTTTGGCAGGCACTGCGATTTCTCTGCCAGGACTGATAGGAGCCGTAAATCCACTGGCTGAAGGCTAGCTCGTTAATCTGAAGTGGGGAAGGAGACAGAACAATGTATGTGTCAGGGGTAAAATGCTCCGGGTTCGGACCAGATCGCCCAATCCAGTAGCGATGGTGGTGGGTGGTTCGGAGAACCAGTAGCAAAAATCCCTGCCCCTCCCCACATGCCCAGCTGAGCCGTGCAATCATCAGAGGTTTTTTTTATTATTATTTTTAAAAGCATTTTTTCTTTGGTCGAAAAAATGCTTTTAAAAGTAAAAAAAAGAGCCTCTGATGATCACGCAGCTCAGCTGGGATCGTCAGACCCTTTTAAAAGCATTTTTTCTACAACCTCTTCGGCCGAAGAAAAAAATGCTTTTAAAAGGCTCTGACGAGCCCAGCTTAGTTGCCTGATCTTCAGAGCCTTTTAAAAGCATTTTTTACGACCTCTTCAGCCAAAAAGAGGTTGTAGAAAAAAATGCTTTTAAAAGTAAAAAAAAAAAGTTGGCCACGCCCACCCAGTCACATTACCGCACCACCACCAAGCCACGCCCACAGAACCGGTAGTAACAAATTTTACATTTCACCCCTGGTATGTGAGATTAAAAAAAAAAAACTTTATTGGGTTCTCAGTGGTTGAATTCAAGATGGGCTCTTGAGAGGTATAACTCGGAACAGAAGGGACATGCGAAGCTGACGTGAGAGACAATAAAGTTGCTGCCATGCTTGAAGCTTAATTTCTGAGAAACAGCCCCCTTCTATTTGGCAACACGTGTGTGTGTGTGTGTGTGTGAGAGAGAGAGAGAGAGAGGGAGGGAGGGAGGGAGGGAGGGAGAGAGAGAGAGAGAGAGAGGGACTGCCTATTCTGCAAATCCTCACCGCTTCAGTACCGAAATAGTGAAATATTAAATCAGACCTTTGATAAGATGCCAGAAGACCAGTACGGTAATGAAAAGAAGCATTTGCTCGTATTACATCTGCCACTATATATTATATCAACCCACCTACAGGAAGGTGTTTTAGGATGACATTAGTAGCTGGCTGATTTGATTTTACTTTTTAAAAAAGGAGGATGAGCAATTTTAATTCCATTTATTTTGTGGCCGGTGCCAATTTCAACTTGAAAATGTGGGAGAGGCGGGGCGGGGGGTGGTGGTGAGGGGAAAGAAAAGGAACCAGGGCAAATAAGGTGGCCCTACTGAATATTGATAAGACATTTTTAAATTATTAAGGCTATATACAGAGGTGCTCGGATGTGGTTTGCATACCAGGAAGGAGCTTCAAGAGAACTGGTGATGCACGCCACATTCGGAGATTGCCAGAGCTACAAAAATAGCCAATTCAGCAGCTGAAAAGTGGAAATGGAAACTCATGTTTAATAACCTCATGTGGCAATTCCATGTCCCACTTGATTCCTTCAGGATTATTACAGATGAATAACCTGGCCCATGGGTCACTTACAGTGGCCACACATCCTTTATTATAAACGACAGTCCTCGATTTCAGAAAGCTGTCCTTTAGATTTATTTATGTTTCAAAAACCCACCCCTGTCCTTTATTTTGATCGCTTAACATTTGCCGTGCGAACTGTACCATTTGCGGCACCGCCTTTCACATTCATGATGCCGAATTGTCTTTTCCAAAGGAATTTACAGATACTCTTTGATTTTATGTATTTAAATTAGAACCAGCATCTTTGCAAAGGGTTCCCCCCCCGCCCCTGCCTCGGTTTTGCTTTTGAATTTTCCTTGCTAAAGCAAAGTTATAAAGTTTGTTTTTTTTCCCCCATTCTTAGGAACCTTTTACAGATTTGTCGCTATGATGTGGACCACCAGCTGCCAGCGGAGCTGGAGGCAGACTCGGACAATGAGGAGGTTGGGGAAGGCTCTGATGGTGGCTCTGCATTATACAGAGATAGATCCAGGGCTGTCCAACATTTCCCAGCCACCGGAAGGCAGCTGCCTTTGGAGGCTAGCATGAGTGAGGCTCAGGGGCTAGCACGCTGAGCTTGTCGATTGAAAGGTCGGCAGCTCAGCGGTTCGAATCCCTAGTGCTGCCGTGTAACGGGGTGAGTTCCTATTACTTGTCCCAGCTTCTGCCAACCTAGCAGTTTCGAAAACACATAAAAATGCAAGTAGAAAAAATAGGGACCACCTTTGGTGGGAAGGTAACAGCGTTCCGTGCGCCTTTGGCATTGAGTCATGCCGGCCACATGACCACAGAGACGTCTTCAGACAGCGCTGGCTCTTTGGCTTTGAAACAGAGATGAGCACCGGCCCCTAGAGTCGGCAACAACTAGCATGTATATGCGAGGGGAACCTTTACCTTTATGAGTGAGGAGAAAGAATAGCTGGGGCCTGTTCCAGATACACGTATATGCAGAGCTGTTAGGAGAGGTGAACAACGGAGGACAAGGAGTGGACTCGGGAAGCAAAGCATGCTGAATGGCCCCTCCCTGACTGGGGAATAAATAGAAGGAAAGGGAAGTGGTGGTCATAGGAGACAACAGTTCGTATTTCTGAAGATTTTGCTCATTGTGTTTCATGCCACAGAGACTGCTTGCCAGAACTTAATTTTCAGCCTTTCTGCTGAGCGCTCAGGACCTTGCAGTTATCAAAGGAACTGATAAGGTCTGTTACTGCCCTTAACTCCTTGAAGGACTAATGCCTGGACTTTTCGGTGGGTGAATACAATTAATTCACAAGAGGTAAATAAAGAGGGGTTTTTCGTGAGAAGGAATCTGATTCTTGCTTCTGCTAAGGCTGGGTCAGAACACTCTGCTTCAGGAGGATCCTTTATATTTTCCAAGAAAATATGGTCAAATATGGGGTTGGTGCTATCATTAGCTATCATAACCGGCCTCACCTCTGAGATCATGCTAGTGAAATTTGATGAGGCGATTTTTAAGTTTATTTCTTAGCTAAAATAGTTTTTAGATTAGATTAACAGAGTTGGAAGGGACCTTGTAAGTCATCTAGTCAGACCCCATGCTCAAGCAGGAGACCCTACATCATTTCTGACAAATGGCGGTCCAATCTTTTCTTGAAAGTCTCAAGTGACGAAGCTCCCACAACTTCTGAAGGCAACTTCTGTTCCATTAGTTGATTGTTCTCACTGTCAGAAAATTACTCCTTATTTCTAGGTTGAATCTCTCCTTGATGTGTTTCTATCCATTATTCCTTGCCTGGCCTTCAGGTACCTTGGAAAATAGCTTGACGCCATCCTCTCTGTGGCAGCCTCTCAAATATTGGAACACTGCTTATCATGTCTCCCCTGATCCTTCTCTTCACTAGACTAGCCATGCCCAGTTCCTGTAACCGTTCTTCATATGTTTTAGTCTCCAGTCCCCTAATCATCCTGGTTGCTCTTCTCTGCATTTTTTTCTAGAATCTCAACATCTTTTTTATAGCGTGGTGACCAAAACTGGATGCAGTACTCTAGGTGTGGTCTTACTAAGGCTTTATAGTGTGGTATTAGTTAAGAAGTTGGAAGTAAATTAGCACAATTAAAATCTCTTAACTCATCCAATGTCCCAAGTCACCACATATGAGGTCGATTTCAATCCATTTGTGGTGATCTGAGGGAAATTCAAGGGTGGGGATGTCAAATCTAAGAGAGAACTGAACACACACACAAACACACACATATATACAGTACATATATATATATTATTGTTCAGACATGAAGTCATGTCCAAGTCGTCATGATCCCATGGATCATAGCATGCCATGCCCCCCCGTCCTCTACTGTCTCCCAGAGTCTGCCCAAACCAGTGGTGGCATGTGGGCATGGCTTGGTGGGCATGGCATGGCTTGGTGGGCATGGCTTGGTGGGCGTGGCATGGCTTGGTGGGAGTGGCAGGGGAAGGATATTGTAAAATCTCCATTCCCACCCCACTTCAGGGGAAGGTTACTGCAAAATCGCCATTTCCTCCCAATCAGCTGGGACTCGGGAGGCAGAGAATAGATGGGGGCAGGGCCAGTCAGAGGTAATATTTACTGGTTCTCCGAACTACTCAAAATTTCCACTACCGGTTCTCCAGAACTGGTCAGAACCTGCTGAATACCCACCTCTGCCTCAAACCCATATTCATTGTGTCAATGACACTGTCTAACGATCTCATCCTCTGCTGTCCCCTTCTCCTTTCTCCTTCCATCTTTCCCAAGAACAGGGCATTTTTTGTATATCTCATTTTTTTCTACATGTTTCACTTTTCTTCTTTATACTGTACCTGCTATTCTAATAGCGAATCCTTCATAAAAGTTATTGCATTACATTCTTGATTAAATTATCTTTCCATTGATATATAATTTTATGGTACTACTCAACAACAACAAAAAAGGGGTGTTCTTAGCTAGTTTTAGAAAATACACTTTTCCCAAAAGGTTTCCACAATTTTGGCCACTGCTATAGAAACTTCATCTTAATAAATGCCCCATGATAGCTCTCATCATTTTGGAAGCAAATGAAGTTTTGCCCAGTTAAATGTTAATAAAACAAAATCTCTTAAGTACCAACTACATAAATTAAGAATTCTGTTTGCACCAAAGCTTGTTGATAAAAAGCTATCCTCCCTTTCAAAATATTTTTTTAAAAGCTCTTCTTATTAAGTTCTGTTTGTCCTGAACATAGTAGAAGGCATTAAGAGAAAGAACGGAAGTGAAGAAAGTTAAGATCATCTATGTTTTTTCTAATATATTTCTTGCTTCTTCTTCTTTTTTTGCAACAACCTTAAAACACACAACAGGAGAATAATAAATCTCTTTACACCTTGAACTGTAGCTTTCTCTCTCACCCACTTTTAACAAATCTTGCATACCCACTCCAGAGCAATCTGAAATGTAATGTAAAACAACCCCCTGCATTACAGTTTCACGGTTTTGTGTCCAGCTGATCTGCTACTTATTCAGTCTTCACTTCAATCCTTGTCAAGAATAAATCTAACTTGCTGCCTGAAGAAGAAGAAGAAGAAGAAGAAGAAGAAGAAGAAGAAGAAGAAGAAGAAGAAGAAGAAGAAGAAGAAGAAGAAGAAGAAGAAGAAGAAGAAGAAGAAGAAGAAGAAGAAGAAGAAGAAGAAGAATGAAATGAAATTCAACAGTGAAAAAAGTAAGGTTCTACATTTAGACCAAAAAAACAAAATGCACAGGTACTGGATATGTGGTACCTTGCTCAATAGTAGTAGCTGTGAGAGGGATCTTGGAGTCCTAGTGGACAACCATTTAGAAATGAGCCAGCAGTGTGCAGCAACTGCCAAAAAAGCCAACACAATTCTGGGCCGCATAAACAGAGGGATAGAATCAAGATCATGTGAAGTGTTAATACCACTTTATAATGCCTTGGTAAGGCCACACTTGGAATATTGCATTCAGTTTTGGTCGCCACGATGTAAAAAGGATGTTGAGACTCTAGAAAGAGTGCAGAGAAGAGCAACAAAGATGATTAGGGGACTGGAGGCTAAAACATATGAAGAACGGTTGCAGGAACTCGGTATGTCTAGTTTAATGAAAAGAAGGACTAGGGGAGACATGATAGCAGTGTTCCAATATCTCAGGGGTTGCCACAAAGAAGAGGGAGTCAAACTATTCTCCAAAGCACCTGAGGGTAGAACAAGAAGCAATGGGTGGAAACTAATCAAGGAGAGAAGCAACCTAGAACTAAGGAGAAATTTCCTGACAGTTAGAACAATTAATCAGTGGAACAACTTGCCTGCAGAAGTTGTAAATGCTCCAACACTGGAAATTTTTCAGAAAATGTTGGAGAGCCATTTGTCTGAAATGGTGTAGGGTTTCCTGCCTGGGCAGGGGGTTGGACTAGAAGACCTCCAAGGTCCCTTCCAACTCTGAGATGATGATGATGATGAAGAAGAAGAAGAAGAAGAAGAAGAAGAAGAAGAAGAAGAAGAAGAAGAAGAAGAAGAAGAAGAAGAAGAAGAAGAAGAAGAAGAAGAAGAAGAAGAAGAAGAAGAAGAAGAAGAAGAAGAAGAAGAAGAAGAAGAAGGGAATCTCCTGGAGGCACAACAAATAGAACAGTGATGGCAAACGTTTTCGGAATCCCACCACAGCCCCAGACTGCAGAAAATTATATTCAGGATGAATTCTGATGCTCCTGTTGGGTCTATAAATACATTTCCAACTAATATACCTGATATTTCTTAAAGGCGTTTCTGAGACTATTTCCCGAAGACTCAAAGCAGACACGACTGTACTTTTCTAGATAAAACTCAATCTGTGAAGCCTTTATCCATATGAAATAAAAGTGAAATGGTGCCATAATTGAAAACTGTGGGAAGGGAAGAACTTACATTAAATTGTACTGGATTTTGGATCAACCTGGCTAGTATGCCTAAGGATAGAATAAATTAACATTTTTTTTAAAAAAAGTACTTTTTCAGAATTGTGAAAATGTGCCCAAACATTTTTTGGCTGTTTTGAGCCATTTTCAGGCCATCTTCTGGGCTGTTTTTGAGGCCGTTTTCTGAGCTGTTTTCAGTCCAAAACCAGCCCAAAAACCAGCCTGAAAATGGTCTGAAAATGGCTGGAAAAACAGCTGGAAGACAGCCTGGAAATGGCCCCCAAAATGGCCTGTGTATCTGTCTTACACATTGGCAAAAAAAATCAGAACACCAAATACAAGCTGGGCAGATACAACCTTGTAGATGACCCTCACTCTGTCAAGGACCTTGGAGTATTCATCTCAAACGATCTAAGCGCCAGAGCCCACTGTAACAGCATTGCCAAAAAGGCATTAAGAGTTGTTAACCTAATATTGCAAAGCTTCTTCTCTGGTAATATTGTACTGCAAACTAGGGCATGCAAAACCTTTGCTAGACCAATTCTCGAATACAGGTCATCTGCCTGGAATCCCCAGTATACATCGGACATTAATACAATTGAACAAGTCCAGAGATATTTCATGAGAAGAGTACTCCACTCCTCTGCTCACAACAGAATACCTTATGCCACCAGGCTTGAAATTTTGGGCTTAGACAACTTAGAACTATGCCACCTTCAGTCTGACCTAAGCACAGTACACAAAATTATCTGCTACAATATCCTGCCTGTCAAGGACTACTTCAGTTTCAACTGCAATAATACATGAGCACACAATAGATACAAACTTAAGGTAAACCGCTCCAAACTTGATTGCAGAAAATACAACTTCAGCAACAGAGTGGTCAATGCCTGGAATGCACTACCTGACTCTCTGGTAACATCCCTAAACCCCCATAACTTCAACTTTAGACTGTCCACTGTTGACCTCACCCCATTCCTAGGGGCGTGCATAAGCGCACCAGCATGCCCACTGTTCCTGTCCTACTGTTTATTTTTTTATTATTATTATTTTATTTATTTATTTTGTCACACAGTATATATAAGCATAAGCATGAAATAACTATACAATATATAAGCATATATATATAAGCATAAGTTTGTAATAACTATATTAATTGGATATAATGAAAGGAAACAATAGGACAGGAACGGTAGGCACGCTTGTGCTCTTATGCATGCCCCTTACAGACCTCTTAGGAATGGAATGAGGTCAATAGTAGATAGTTTTTGGTTGACGTTTTGGGGATTTTGGGAAGAGACCACAGAGTCAGGTAGTGTATTCCAAGTATTAACAACTCTGTTACTGAAGTCATATTTTCTGCAATCAAGATTGGAGCGGTTAACATTAAGCTTAAATCTATTGTATGCTCATATATTGTTGCAATTGAAACTGAAGTAGTCTTTGACAGGAAGGACATTGTAATAGATGATTCTATGAGTTAAATTCAGGTCATGTTGAAGGCGGCGGAGTTCTAAATTTTCTAAACCCAGGATTTCAAGTCTGGTGGGATAAGGTATTTTGTTGTATTCAGAGAAGTGGAGAATTCTTCTTGTAAAATATTTTTGGACAAGTTCAATTGTATTAATGTCAGAAACGTGGTATGGGTTCCAGACAGTCAAGCTGTATTCAAGAATTGGTCTAGCAAATGTTTTATATGCTCTGGTTAGTAGCGTAGTGTTTTTGGAGAAGAAGCTACGCAAGATTAGGTTTACAACTCTTAAAGCCTTTTTTGCGATGTAGTTGCAGTGGGCTTTGGCACTTAGATCATTTGATATGAAAACTCCAAGGTCTTTAACAGGGTGGGGTCAACTGTAAGGTAATGTCCATCGAGTTTGTACTTAGTGTTTAGGTTCTTTTTTCCAATGTGTAAGACTGAGCATCTGCTGGTTGAGATTTGATTGAGATTTAATTTACTGTCCCCATTTATTCGTATCCATTTCCTGTATTCATAATCATGTTTATACTTATATCTGTTAACTTGTACATGTTTAACAAATAAACATGTATTTTATATGTTTTTAATAGGCTGTAAACCGCCCTGAGTCCCTTGGGAGATAGGGCGGTATAAAAATGATTAAATAAAATAAAATAAATAAATAAAATAAAATAAATAAATAAATAAATAAATAAATAAATAAATAAATAAATAAATAAATAAAATAAAAAATAAATAGGCCAGCAGGAGAGTTTCTTCTCCACACAGCTCAAGAAAAAAAAATGTTGCGATATTGAACTTTTCAACTTTTTCTCTGAATATGTCCCCAGGACTAACAGTAGGATGAGAACGGTGTATCAGAGCATCAATCCTGAACAGGCATCACACATGGACTTAGATTTATGCACTTTGGATCATTATTCATAATAAAGATTCAGTGTTCATGCCGGCACAGAAATGAGATGTGAACTCACGCTTCACCTACAATATCATAATGTATTGCAGAGAGAATTGTGTCTGGAGTTCAGAAACGGAGCCTTTTGACAGTTGATGGATGGGATGAACAAATGACTTGAATGCCTTAATGAGTTTCCAAGTGAGGGAAATGCACTCCCTTAAAATTATGAACCCTCCTGTAGAATCCCCAAAGCAGAGAATACACTTTGAATACTGTTCCACGAAAAAGGTCTGCAGCAATTAATGAGGGATCGTGCTACCCCAATAAACAAGTCAAGTCATCTGATCACATTTACATTTGCTGCTATTCAGGCCTGCTGTTGGAATTCATTAATGGAATGTATTTCTATGGTAGTATTCAGCCAGGAGATGGCAGTGTTTACAAGTTTGGGTCTATGGTATAAACCAGGCTTTTTTGTTCTAAGCACAGTTTCCTGTTACAGTTTAAACAGTTGAGTGGTAAAGCACATGGTGACTGTACTCTTGTTTGTTCTGTAGTGCTACTGTATATACAAGAGCTCTGGTGGTGCAGTGGTTAGAATGCAGTACAGCAGGCTACTTCTGTTGACTGCTGGCTGCCTGCAATTTGGCAGTTCAAATCTC
>NC_080544.1:14508005-14515505 GCF_028640845.1 Ahaetulla prasina | reverse complement strand
AAAGGGGACGACATGGGACTGAATGAGGAGAAGAAGGAATAGAAGAATGAGGAGCAACAGAAGAAGAAGGAAGCAAGACAGAAAGGAGTAGAAAAATATTAAAGTTATGTTCATATCACATCCTTGTTACTTTTCCAAGACCAAATCTGTAAACTCACTTCAAAACCTAGTTTTACACCTACTAAGGAAGGTGGGAGCCAAGAGTAAGCCTAGAATTCAATGTAGTGCATCTCTCCCTCCTGCAGAAACAACCATCAGAGTCCTGCCATTAAACCAGGTTCATTAAACCAGGTTCATGGTGCTCCGGTTTCCACATTTTGACCCAGGCAAAGGATGACTCCTGAAATTTTGCCAGCGGCTGAGCTCATGCATCATGCTACTTCGTGGTTTTCTTTTGCTCCATGGTTTGATGACCAAATCATAGTCAGGTTCGCTCCCCACAGGCCACTGCAGCCAGCCCTCAACCATTTACAACAATTTACAACCATTTTAACAACCATTTACAACCATTCGCTTAGTGACCGTTTGAAGTTATAACCTCACCGAAAAAGTGACTTATGACCCTTTTCCCCCCACATACATTTGCAGCATGGTCATGTGATCAAAATTCAGAGGCTTGGTAACTGGCATGTACTTATTATGGCTGCAGCATCCCAGGCAGAGGTGGTATTCAGCCGGTTCAGACCGGTTCAGTCGAACCGGTAGCGGAAATTGCAGGTGGGCCCGCCTACCTGCCCCGGCTCTATGCCATCCTATTTAGGCACGTTTTTGAGGCCGGGCATATGCACGGAAGGCGTGAGTGTGAGCAAAGCGCATGCACTGAAGACCAGGCGCATGCGCGGAAGGCAGGCATGTACACAAACTGGTAGTAACATAATCTGAAACTTACTGTTGGTCCCAGGGTCACGTGATCCCCTTTTGCAAACTTGACGAGCAATGAGGATGCTAGATTTGCTTAACGACTGTTAATTGCACTGATTCACTTAACAATGGTGGCAAGAAAGGTTGTAAAAATGGGACACAACCCACTGAACATCTATCTCACTTAGCAAACCAAATTTCTGGGCTCAGTTGCGATCCTAAGTTGGCGTAAGCTGTAACTTACAAATTTTAAGTTTACAAATAACAGTCAAGCCTAGAGCTGACAATCAAATGAATCATCTCTATAGCCTCCTATAATGTGCAGATACTTCCCACATGCACTGCTGGGCTTGAAACCACATCCTGTAAATGCTGTTGGTTTCATTTGTTTCCATGGTTCTTTTCATCGTAAGGGCTGATCGTTCATCAAAATTATCACACACTAGATGTCTATGGAGCTTCTTGTTGTGGTCCGCCAGCAGCCTGCGGAGCTGGCAGTGGAGTCGAACAGTGAGGAGGCTGGAGAGGACAATGGGCCAGTCCTGGAGTCAGGGGAAGACTCGGACGAGGATTCTGCGTCGGAAGCAGAGATGGGGCCAGGGCTGGCCCCATCTCCGGAGCCTCCAGAGGCAGACAGCAGAGAGGCAGAGAAACTGGAGGAGCCTGTTCCTAGTGCATGCATGCAAAGAGCTGCCAAAAGGCAAGAGCAGGTAAAGCAAAAAGGACGACTCGGGAGTAAGGTAAAGCAAAAAGGACGACTCAGGAGATGATTGGCTCCCTCCCATAAGGCTTAAAAGAACAGAAATGGCTCTTGGGCTCTTTGTAGGTAAGCAACATTGCTAAATTGGTTTCTAGTCGGCGTCTCTTGTTTTTCTGAACTTCATGGGGCTTTGCCAAGAAAAGCCTTTGGCAGGGTGCCAAAGAAGACAAAGGTTTGTGATAAGGCCAAAGGACTTTTTCTGAAGGATTTGTTTTGGAATTAATTTGGACTAAGCTGGGAATGAAGTAATTCCCAGCAGTTATAATAAAATAGCGTTGTTTTAAGACTAAGTGTATCTTTTATGCCTAGGTGAGCCTAGGTCACAACACTTGTCAGTCCTCCAGGTCATGGTTGTCCCAAAGGTGCTTTTTTGTTTCAAGAGGCCACTGGATTTTCTTTGTTTTTTTCTTTGAAGATGTTTTGCTTCTCATCCAAGAAGCTTCTTCGGCTCTGCCGTTACCCACCATCCTGTCAGAGCTGAAGAAGCTTCTTGGATGAGAAGCAAAACATCTTCAAAGAAAAACCAGAAAGTCCAGTTGCCTCCTGAAAAAAGCACCTTTGGGATATTACACACTATGCATGTACTAAATTCAAGTCCCATGCTGTTCGAAAAGTAATGAATGAGGCAAGAGCTAAATTAATTTGAAATAAAATTTCCTTCCTTCCTTCCTTCTGCTTGTATCCATTGGTGAAATCAAAAGTTTTTTACTACCGGTTCTGTGGGCATGGCTTGGTGGCCATGGTGTGGCTTGGTGGGTGTGGCAGGGGAAAGATACTGCAAAATCCCCATTCCCTCCCTACTCCTGGGAGAAGGATATTGCAAAATCCCCATTCCCACCCCACTCCTGGGGGAAGGATATAGCAAAATCTCCATTCCCTCCCCACTTTGGGGCCAGGCAAGGTGGTATTTGCCGGTTCTCCGGACTCAAAATTTCCGCTACCGGTTCCCCAGAACCTGTCAGAACCTGTTGGATTCCGCTCCTGCTTGTATCTGATTTGAAATGCTCTACAATGACTTTCTGTTTCAAACCAAACCTCTCCGGAAACATAATTTAGATATGAATCCATTTCTTTTGACCAACACCCACTCTGATAGACTTCTTAGCCTCATTAATAAAAAAGAGATTACAAGCTATTGATTGCATCTCTTCCTTCAGGGCATTTCATACTACAAGTTAGGTTCTGCAGTGGCTCATAAGGGAACCACAACAGAGAGACATTATCAAGGTCTCATGAAACATTAGTATTGCTTTACAATGCTTTGGTAAGGCCACACTTGGAATCCTGCATCCAGTTTTGGCCACCACGAAGTAAAAAAAGATGTTGAGACTCTAGAAAGAGTGCAGAGAAGAACAACGAAGTTGATCAGGGGGCTGAAGGCTAAAATAGACAATGAACGATTAAGGGAATTAGGGATGTCTAGTCTAATGAAGAGAATAATTAGAGGGGACATGATAGCAGTCTTCAAATATTTGAAGGGTGGTCAACAGAGGAGAGACAATCAATCTTTTCTCCAAAGCACTTGACGGCAGGACAAGAAGCAATAGATGGAAGCTTGTCAAAGATAGCGCCAACCTACAATTAAGGAGAGAGTTCCCATCAGTTAAGAACAATTAACCCGTGGAACAGCTTGCCTCCAGAAGTTGTGGGTGGTCCACGACTAGAGGTTTCTAAGAAGAGACTAGACAGCCATTTGTCCAGAATGGTATATGGCAGGGGTGTCAAACTTGATTTCATTGAGGGCTACTACATCAGGTTTGTGTTAGACCCCGGCCAGGATAGGTATGCCCCTCATGACGTCATTTGTGTTGGGAGGCACCTGTGGTGCCCTGAATGCTCTGCCAGCGAAAATGGATTCCTGAGGTCTGTTTTCGGCTGGAACGGCCTCCTGCAACCCTCTGCCAGTGAAAATGGAGCTCGGGAGGGCTATGTGGGGCCCTCATGAGCTCCGTTTTCACTAGCAGAGGCACCGTGGGCCGGTCCTTCACTATTTCCAGAGCAGCAGGGCCAAATCTACCGTGTTTCCTCGAAAATAAGACATCCCCTGATAATAGGCCCTCCCCCTAAAATAAACCCTCCTCCAAAAATAAGCCCTCCCCAAAAATATTTAAACACATGCACAGCCGGTCCCCGCCATTTCCTCTAGTTAGGGTCAGGGAGACAGAGCCGGAAATCTGGTAAAATGGCAATAGAAGCCTTGTCTTGCTCCATGTGCCCTAAAATAATAAGACCTCCCTGAAAATAAGGCCAAGCGCTTATTTTGGGGTCCAAAAAATATAACCTTATTTTCAGGGAAACACGGTAAAAACTCCACGGGCCAGATCCAGCCCCTGGGCCTTGAGTTTGACACCCCTGGTATAGGGGGGTTAGACTACAAGACCTCCAAGGTCCCTTCTAACCCTGTTATTCAATATTCTGAACTACTAGTGTTTTCTGAAAGGGTGTTTTCCCCCCTCCACTAAATGCTTCTTTTACACAAAGCAGAAGGCCTGCTTTGTCACTAAACGATTTCCTGTTTTAGCAAACATTCACTGACTAATTCTTGGGCACCCCTCCACCAGCTATCAGGCAGAGCGATCCATCGAAAACAGCCCACCTAAATAGCGATGGAGTGCTGTGAACCCATAGAAACGTTACCGGCCGTTCAAAGGTGTGACATTCCAACTTCCTTCCGAAAGGGAAACGCGAGGAAACAAAAAACGGTGTGCCCCAATCTTTGATTAAGCAAACAAGAGGGTCTCAATTCTCAGGAGTCTGAGAAACATTGCAGGGGGTCCTTGACTTACGACCACAACGCAGCCCAGAATGTATGTCGCCCAGGGAGAAATTAATTTTGTGGGTTTTGTCCCATTTTACGGCTTCTCTTGCCGCAGTTCTTAAGCGAATCGCTGCAGGTGTTCCATTAGGAACACGGTTGTGAACCGAATCTGGCTTCCCCGTGAACTTTGCTGGGCAGAAGGTCGCAAAAGCGGATCACGTGACTCCGGGGCACCGCAACCATCATAAATGTGAACCAGCTGCCAGGCGTCCGAATGTAAATCACGTGACCACGGGGAGGCTGCAACGGGTGTAAGTGTAAAACATGGTCATAAGTCAGTGTTTTCAGTGCCGTTGTAACGTCGGTCACTAAACAAACGGTTGTAAGTCAAGGACTGATTGTCACAGGTTCCAGCACTTATAAGCAGGACCCAATCAGCAGAATCAAACGCCAACGTTTGGATTGAATTGTATCAACCGCACTGCTGTTTTAGCTGGCGCGACAGACGCCTGTTTAAATCCCCTGAAGGAAGGCCAAAATGTGCACACATCCCTCACACAAAAACAGATGTTTGGAAAGAACTAGGCTACAATCCAACCTTCCTGAAATGTTTTATTCATGTCTTCTCCTTCTATACTACAGGGACATACATGCAAATGTTTTGAATGAAGCAGCCTGCAAAAAAGAAACAAAAAAAAAAAAACTCCTCAAAACAGCCAGACCTCTCCTTGTCTTGAGTGAAGCAACCCTTTCCTATTTCTGGAGATCGTTTCTGCTTTCGTTCCCGCTCTCCTCATGGGCTAGCTCACTTCTGCTTTCTTGGCGGAAGCTTGAACTCGCCAAAATGCCTGGGGTTTTGGGATAGTCTCTTATGGTAATCTCAACCAGATCAGTCCTAGCTTAACGCTTTCACGATCAGCTGAGTCCAGAGAGGAGAGGAGAGAATGAGATGGGATGGGATGGGGAATAGAGTAGAAAATAGAGTAGGGAATAGGGTAGGGAATAGGATAGGATAGGGGATAGGGGAGGGGAGGGGATAGGAAATAGGAAATAGAGTAGAAAATAGAGTAGGGGATAGGATAGGATAGGACAGGACAGAACAGGACAGGACAGGACAGGATAGCAGAGGATAGTAGAGAATAGCAAAGGAGAGGAGAGGAGAGGAGAGGAGAGGAGAGGGAGAGGATAAGGAGAGGATAAGGGAGATGAGGGGATAGGATAGGGAATAGGATAGGATAGGGTAGGGGAGGCGATAGGATATGGCAGGGGTCTCCAACCTTGGCAACTTTAAGACTTGTGAACTTCAACTCCCAGCAAAGCTGTCTGAGGAATTCTGGGAGCTGAAGTCCACAAGTCTTAAAGTTGCCAAGGTTAGGATAGGATAGGATAGGATAGGATAGGATAGGATAGGATAGGATAGGATAGGATAGGATAGGGGATAGCATAAGGGAGAGGAGGGGATAGGGTAGGGTAGGGTAGGGTAGGGTAGGGTAGGGTAGGGTAGGATAGGATAGGATAGGATAGGATAGGATAGGATAGGATAGGATAGGATAGGATAGGATAGGATAGGATAGGGGATAGGATAGGGGAGGGGAGGGGATAGGATATGGAATAGGAAATAGAGTAGAAAATAGAGTAGGGAATAGGATAGGATAGGGAATAGGATAGGATAAGGGAGAGGAGGGATGGGATAGGAATAGGATAGGATAGGATAGGATAGGATAGGATAGGATAGGATAGGATAGGATAGGGAGGGGGAGGGAGGGAGAGGGGGAGGGGAGGGGATAGGATATGGAATAGGAAATAGAGTAGAAAATAGAGTAGGGAATAGGATAGGATAGGGAATAGGATAGGATAAGGGATAGCATAAGGGAGAGGAGGGGTGGGATGGGGAATGGGATAGGATAGGATGGGATGGGATAGGATGGGATGGGATAGGATGGGGAGGGAGGGGAGGAGGGAGGGATAGGATATGGAATAGGAAATAGAGTAGAAAATAGAGTAGGAATAGGATAGGATGGGGATAGTATAAGGAGAGGAGGGAAAGGAAGGGAAAGGAAAGAAGAGGAAAGGAAAGGAAAGAAGGAAAGGAAAGGAAAGGAAAGGGGAAGGAAAGAAGGAAAGGAAAAGAAAGGAAAGGGAAGGGAAGGAAAGGAAAGGAAAGGAAAGGAAAGGAAAGGAAAGGAAAGGAAAGGAAAGGAAAGGAAAGGAAAGGAAAGGAAAGGAAAGGAAAGGATAGGATAGGATACTAGACTAGAGTACAGTAGACTAGACTAGACTAGACTAGACTAGAACAGAACAGGAATCTGGAAGTGACCTTGAAGATCTTCTAGTCCAACCCCCTGCTCAAGCAGGAGACCCTATACTATTTCAGATAAATCTCTGTCCAGTCTCTTCTGAAAAACCTCCAATGATGAGGCACCCACAACATCTGGAGGCAAGTGGTTCCACTGGTTAATTGTTCTAACCGTTAGGAAGTTTCCCTTTAATTCCAGGTTGCTTCTCTCCATGATTAGTTTCCAGCCACTGTTTCTTTTTCCTTCTGGTGCTTTGCAAAATAAACTGACCTTGACTTAACGACCCCAATCGAGCTCAAAATTCCTGCTGCTACGCGAGGCAGTTGTTAAGTGAGCTCTGCTCCCTTTTACAACCTTTCTTGCCTCCGTTGTTAAGTGAATCACGGCACTTGTTTAGCTAGTCACACGGTTTGTTAAGCCAATCTGGCTTCCCCATTGACTTTGCTTTTCAGAAAGTTGAAAAAGGCGATTTCATGCCCGCAGGCCTCTGCAACCATCATCAAAGGTTGTTAAGTGTGAAAAATGGTCATGAGTCCATTTCAGTTGTAACTTCGAATGGTTGCAAGCCGAGGGCTATCTGAGCCCTAGAAAGGAGGCAACAACAAACTATTTTTGAAAATCTTGGCCAAGAAAACTACAGGGACTTGTCCAGACATGAGCGAATGGAAGGAAAAAAATAATAATTCCAGAGAATATTACAAAGCGGTAGACTTTGTGGAAAATAAAACAAGTTTTTATTTTTTTTATTCCCTAGATAGATTTTCAGCCAAAAAAACCAGCCACAGCAATTTCGGCCCTCAACTTTCCTTCAACGCATCCATTTT